>NW_018219990.1:0-44447 GCF_001263595.1 Phalaenopsis equestris
ATTGACCAAATTGGACAATGGTGTAGTTGGACAAACTGAAATTGGTAATATTTTGGATTTGCTGAAATTTTTTAGGAATTTTTTCGAATTTTTGGATTTTGGGTCATGGAGGGGTATTTTGGTAATTTGGTCATTGGAGGGGATTTTGGTAATTTGGTCATTTTTGGAAATTTTTGTCAGTTTTGGCAAGTTTGGATATATTCAAGGTGTTTGAAATGTGTTTTGATCAATTTTGGGTATTTTGGCAAAATTTAGGAATTTTGGCCAAATTTGGGTCCCAAGGGCAATTAAGTAATTTGGAGGTGCCTAGGAGCAAAAGACCAAGTTAGGCATTTCAAATAGAATTGGATAGATATCCATTCTCAAAGAACCATGGATCAATGAAATACCCATTATGGGCTCTCATTTATTGATCTTAATTAGTGTATTGGGAAGATATAGTAAGAGTATAATGTACCTTAGCTTCAAATCAAAACCTAGGGTCAATCCTAAGGCCAAGTAACCCTATAAAAACTCTTCTTGAGCTTTCCCATAATGATCTTACCTTCTAAACATTAGAGGTTAGGACCAATATGTGGAATCTCAAGTTGAGCAAAGAGAAGAATTTTGAATTTCTAATGGTGAGGATACCTTTTCTAGTTTTCTAAGACTAGTCAATAGGAAAGTCCTATGGCTAGACCTAGGCTACTAAAGAAGTTTCTAGACCTCAACCAAAAGTGAGGTCAACAAATCCTACATCAATGTGTTTTTCCATTTGAATATGATAGTTCAAAATAACACTTTCCTTGGTGACTCTACTAATTTTTATAGTAGGGAGTAATTTTACAAAAGAGAAGAAATGTCACTGCTTCAATATTAGATTAAGAATCGAAACAGAGAAACTAACATATCCCTCATCTCGCATTTCCCAAATATCACTTTCATCCGTCAGAAAATTATAGACATTGTGCATCAAATCTCTGGTAGGGATAAAATTTATATAATTACAGATTGAAACGCTTTCTATCATATACAACTCGTTGATTTGCACTAGAGTAAATGGCACGACCTTACCACGTACGAAGACAATTCTTTGGGTGATTCCATATAAGTTGGCATAGATTTCCTTCACTACTGGTACAACAACTGCAGTGGTAGTGTAGCACAGAACTATCCATCATCTTTGTAAAATGATTTTATTAATCGGAGAACTTGGATTACTCAATCCATGATTGACAAAGCCTCTCTCCTTGATAAGCCTCTTCTTTGTAATAACTTTGTTGTATAATCTTTGTACGTCAAAACTAACAAATTTTCTTTTATTGAAAACTCTATACCTGGAAGTATTTCTAGAATTGGACGCCATGGAATTCAAAAGTAGGAAGTTTCTGGTAATCCAAGGCAGTTTTTAGTATTTTAAAAACACCCCTGATGGTTATTACAGAGAAAAATTCCGCCAAAGTCGGCAAAAATTTGTCCTAAACCGTCAAACTGTTATCAGCGCCATCAGCGCTCCTGATGACGACGTCGGTGCTTTGGTCTGTCTACGGACGCCGTTGGCGCCAAAAGCCAAAATTGCATCTTTTCATTTTCTAGTTCAATTCAATTCCAAATTTCCTATAATATAAATATTTTTCTTAATTTATAATATATAAATTTGTGTAAGATTATTATCTACTAACATATAAACACTTATCAAAAAAAATAGTAATACATATATATATATGGGCTACCTCTCTAAAATTGCTTGGTTTAACGTCGTCAGCCCGACATAACATTTGATTAGTTGTGTTGACTTAACATTAAAACTTCTTTAAATTATGGTATGTGCCCTTAATAATAATATGTCAATCGATGTCCATTAACTTTAAATATCTTTCCAGTGTTACAATCTTTAATAAAAACAATTTCATAATGATAGACTTTAATCACTTTAAATGGTCCTAACCATCTGGATTTCAGTTTTCTTAGAAATAAGATCATATCATATTTTCTTTTCTCTTTATAGATTTTTGCATTATCATATCAGAAGTTGTCTTTCAATTTTCTTCAATTTCTTCTCTAAAGCAAGTGAACTTCCAACTATTTGTGGCATCAATGGAGTGTGGCATCAATTTGTGGCATCAATGGAGTTGAAGCATGTGATGAATGATCCAAGATAATATCTAATGCTTCATTCCCATTCCCAACATTACTATCATCAATACGAATCATGGAATCCCAAGGTAATAAAAATTTTTCCCAAATTCCTTATGAAACTTGAGATTGACTGCAAAGTAGAAAAATAGTGGAAGGATGTCTAAATCCATAAATTGGCTCATTCATAATAATACCAATAACAGATTTAAAAATGATAGATCCTACATCAATGTGTATTTCCATTTGAATGTGATAGTTCAAAATAACACTTTCTTTGGTGACTCTACTAATTTTTATAGTAGGGAGTAATTTTACAAATGAGAAGAAATGTCACTGCTTCAATATTAGATTAAGAAATGAAACAAAGAAACTAACATATCCTTCATCTCGCATTTCCCAAATATCACTTTCATCCGTCAGAAAATTGTAGACATTATGCATCAAATCTCTGGTAGGGATAAAATTTATATAATTACAGATTGGAACGCTTTCTATCATATACAACTCATTGCTTTGCACTAGAGTAAATGGCACGGCCTTACCTCGTACGAAGACAACTCTTTGGGTAATTCCATATAAGTTGGCATAGATTTCCTTCACTACTGGTACAACAACTACAGTGGTAGTGTAGCACAGAACTATCCATCGTCTTTGTAAAATGATTTTATTAATCGGAGAACTTGGATTACTCAATCCATGATTGACAAAGCCTGTCTCCTTGATAAGACTCTTCTTTGTAATAACTTTGTTGTATAATCTTTGTACGTCAAAACTAACAAATTTTCTTTTGTTGAAAACTCTATACCTGGAAGTATTTCTAGAATTGGACGCCATGGAATTTGAAAGTAGGAAGTTTCTGGTAATCCAAGGCAGTTTTTAGAATTTTAAAAACACCCCTGATGGTTATTACGGAGAAAAATCCTGCCAAAGTCCGCAAAAATTTGTCCTAAACCGTCAAACTGCTATCAGCGCCATCGGTGCTCCTGATGACGATGTCGGCGCTTTGGTTTGTCTACAGACGCCGTCGGCGCCAAAAGCCAAAATTGCATCTTTTCATTTTCTGGTTCAATTCAATTCTAAATTTTCCTATAATATAAAAATTTTTCTTAATTTATAATATATAAATTTGTGTAAGATTATTATCTACTAACATATAAACACTTATCAAAAAAAATAGTAATACATATATATATATGGGCTACCTCTCTAAAATTGCTTGGTTTAACGTCGTCAGCCCGACATAACATTTGATTAGTTGTGTTGACTTAACATTAAAACTTCTTTAAATTATGGTATGTGCCCTTAATAATGATATTTCAATCGATGCCCATTAACTTTGAATATCTTTCCAGTGTTAGAATCTTTAATAACAACAATTTCGTAATGATAGACTTTAATCACTTTAAATGGTCCTAACCATCTGGATTTCAGTTTTCTTAGAAATAATCTCAACCTTGTACTATATAGTAAAACTTGTTGTCCAGGTTCAAACTTCTTTTGAATAATCTTTCGATCATATCATATTTTATTTTCTCTTTATAGATTTTTGCATTATAGTATGATTCATTTCTAATTTCCTCAAGTTCATTGAGTTGCAATAATCGTTTCTCACCAGCATCCTTTAAAGCATCCTTTAAATAGTATGATTCATTTCTAATTTCCTCAAGTTCATTGAGTTGCAATAATCGTTTCTCACCAGCATCCTTTAAATTAAAATTAAATTCCTTAATAGCCCAAAATGTTTTATGCTCCATTTATACTGATAAATGACATGTTTTTTTTCAAAAAATAAGTCATATGGGGGCATTCCTATAGGACTCTTATAAGCAGTTCTCTATGCCCATAACGCAATATCTAATCTAGCAGACCAATCTAATTTATAAATATTTATAGCTTTTTCTAAAATAAGTTTAATTTCATGAGTTGATATCTCTGCTAGGCCGCTAGTTTGAGGATGATAAGCAGTAGAGAATTTATGCTCAATATCATATTTCTTAATTAAATTTTCAATTCTCTTATTCCTAAAATGACATCCTCCATTAGCAATAATTACTCTCAGCATTCCATACCTTGCAAAAATATTTTTATTTAAAAATTTAGAAACACTCCGAGCATCACATTAAGGTACAAATTTGGACACATAATCAATAGCAAGAAATATATATAAGTTCCCAAATGAAGGCATAAATGGTCTCATAAGATCTAATCCCCAGACATCAAAAGTTTCAACTTCTAATGTGTAATTTAGAGTTATTTCATTTCCTCTAGAAATATTTCTTACTCATTGACATCGATCCCTTATTTTAATATATTCATTAACATCTCTAAAAAGGGTAAGCCAATTAAATCCAACTTGCAAAATCTTATATACAGTTCTATTCATCCAAAATATCCTCCAAATTCAGAATCATGACATCTTTCAATTATCTGTTGAGTTTTCTCATAAGGCACACATCTTCTAATAATTAGATCCTAATATTGTTTATCCAAATATGGGTCATCCCAAAAATAGAATTTTGAATCATATATAAACTTCTTTAATTATGGATTTTTGATATTAGGCTTCTTTTAAACTTCTTTAATTATGGATTTTTGATATTAGGTGGTAATATATCTTTTACAATATAATTTATTATATCGACATACCACAGTACATTCATTTCATCAATACTATATAATTGTTCATCAGAGAAATTTTCTAAAATTTCATTTGCAAAATTAGTTAATATTTCTCTTTCTAGTCTAGAGAAATGATCAGCTATTTGATTATCATTATTCCATTCTATCAACTACGAAAAAACCAAACTCTTGCAATAGAAGTATCCATCTAATTAATCTTGGTATAGCATCCCTCTTTTGCATCAAGTATTTAATAACAGAATGATCTGTATGCACTATACATTTAGTTTCATTTAAGTAAGGCCTAAATTTATCAAAGGCATAAATAATAGCAAGTAACTCTCTTTTAGTAGTAGTGTAGCTAATTTGAGCATCATTTAGAGTTTTACTAAAATAATATATTATTTTAAAAACTTTGTTGTGCCTTTGTCCTAACACTGCTCCAATAGCATAATCACTAGCATCACACATTATTTCAAAAGATTTCTCCCAATCAAGTGGAACTATTATAGGTGCAGTGATTAATTTTTCTTTCAATAATTCAAATGCTTTTATGAATTCCTCATTAAAATCAAATTTCGTGTCTTTTTCTAAAAGTTACAATAATGACCTAGTTATTTTAGAAAATATTTTCATGTAACACCCGTAGAAATCAGCATATCCTAAAAAGCTTCTTACCATTTTAACATTAGTTAGAGGTGGTACTTTTTCAAAAACTTGAATTTTTGAAAAATCTACTTCCATGTCATTTTCAAAAATTTTATGCCCAAGTACAATTCCGCCTGCAGCCATAAATTGCCATTTTTCCCAATTTAGTGTAGGGTTATTTTTTCACGTACTTCCAGAACGTTTTCTAAACTATTTAAACATAATTAAAACAAAGTTCCAAATACAAAAAAATATCCATAAGTACTTCCATTCCATGTTCAATAAAATTGCTAAAAATTGACATCATACATCTTTGATTTTTTGCAGGTGCATTGCATTGTCCAGAAGGCATTCTACGAAAATCCAATGTTCTATATGGGCTTGTAAATGTTGTCTTCTTTTGATCCTCTAGAGCAATTAAAATTTAGTGATAACTAATATATCCATCTAGAAAGCAATGATATTTGTTCTCGGCCAATCTATCCAACATTTGGTCTAGAAAAGGTAAAGGAAAGTGATCTTTTTTGGTGTCCATGTTTAATTTTCTATAATCAATACAAATTTGCCAACCAGTAGCTTGTCTTATTAGTATTAATTCATTTTTATCATTTTCTTCAATGGTCACTCATTTCTTTGGAACACAATGAATTGACTTACCCAAGCATTGTCTGAAATAGGATATATAATTCCAAAATCTAGCCATTTAAATGTTTTTTTAATAACTTCTTTCATTATTGGGTTTAATCTCCTTTGAGGATCAGCTTTAGGTTCATAGTATTTATCTAATACAATTCTATGCATACAAATAGGACTAATTCCATTAATATATGCTAAAGTCCATCCAAAAGCCTTTTTATATTTTTTTTAGCATCTCTATTAATTTTTGTTCTTTAATTTCAGTTAATTCTGAAGATACAATAATAGGCAATGTAGATGACTCTTCTAAAAACACATATTTTAAATGGATAGGCAATATTTTTAGTTCAAATTCAGGTGCTTTAATACTTGAAGGAATAAGATTTTTATTATTGTTTTCTAACAATTCTAAAGTTTTAAATTTACCCTAAATATAATCAAAATCTTCTTCTTTTATTTCATCATTATTTTAAAAAAATTCTCCTTGCTTTAATTTGTCTTCAAACTCATTCTTAAATTGCTCATTACTCAAATAATCAGCTAAAACATTCATTGTCTTTTTCTATTATTGGATATTCATAGCTTTTGCAATATTAAATGTTACTTCTTGATCATTAACGCTCATTATTAATTCTCCTTTTTGCACATCTATCACAGCTCTCCATATTGCAAGAAATGGTCTCCCCAAAACAATAGAAATTTCCTTATCTTCCTTTATATCCAATACTATAAAGTCTACGGGAAAAAAAATTTATCCATTTTTACTAATACATCCTATATAACTCCTTTTGGATAAATTATTGATTGATGAGCTAACTGAAGAGTTACAATAGTAAGGGAAATATCTCTCAAATCTAAATGTTTAAGGATAAATAAAGGCATAAGATTGATACTCGCTCCTAAATCACATAAAGGTTTTCCAAAAAAAATTTCACCGATAGCACAAGGTATAGTAAAACTAACAGTATCTTTTAATTTTTAAGGAAACTTTTTCTGAATAATAACACTACACTTTTCATTGAGTGCAACAATCTCATGATCTGTAAACTTCCTTTTCTTGTTTAGTATGTCTTTCATAAATTTCACATAACTTGGCATTTGTTCCTAAGCTTCAACATAAGGAATGTTTATCGTTAACTTCTTAATGATTTCCAAAAAAATTGTAAATTGTTTATCTTTGTTCTTCTGCTTCAGCCTTTGAGGAAACAAAGGTAACAATTTTTTTAAAGTACCTTGTGTCTGTTTATTTTCATTTTGGTCACTTTCTATTTCTTCCATCTCTTCATCAACTTTAGTTTCTCGTTAGTTCCTTGCTTCAACTTCTTTTCCACTTTGTAATTGAATAGATTTAATTTACTCTGTATTTTGATCTTTTGGATTAACTTCTACCTTACTCGGAAGAATTCCAAAAGGTCTATTACAAAGTGTAGTAGCAATATGTCATAATTGATTATCAATATTTCCAATAACAGCCCCTTTATTCAGTATTTGATTTCTCATGTTTAACTTTGCTTCTTCCATCGTCAACTTCTTTTCCTTAACTTGTGGGTTAGGATTAGAGTTAAATTCAGGAGATAAGGTCGGAAACTAAGATTTCATTAGTTGTTGAAAATTCCAGAGGCATTCACCGAATTGTTATAATTATTCCATCTAAAATTAGGGTGATTTTTCCATCCAAGATTATAAAAGTTAGAATAGGGATTTATATTTTAATTATTTATAGCATTTAAAGTTTCATGAGATGATTGACTATCAATGATCAGTCCTAGTGAATTTTCATCTAATAGTGTGGGTATTTGAGATTAGTTCACTCCGACTTGATCAATCATTTTCAAGATAACAACATTCTGAGATGCTAAAATAGACATTAGATCAGAATCATGAATACTAACTACTCTCTTAGGATTTACACCTTCATAGGGCCATTAAAAATAATTAGTAGCCAATCCTTCAATTAAAGAAAATGCTTCATCAAAAGGTTTTGACATAGTGATCCACCCGCAGCATCATCTATAATAGATTTAAGTGATCCTACTAATCCATTATAAAATGTTTGAATTATTAACCAATCTAGTAGAGCATAGTGTGGACATTTTCTAAGAAGATCTTTAAATCTTTCCCAAGCTTCATATATTGATTCCCTTTCAAACTGACCAAAAGATGTAATATCATTTCTAAGCTTAGTAGTTTTTGAGGGTGGAAAGTATTTAGCTAAGAATTTTTTTCACAGTTCTCCCCATATTCTGATAGATCCAGGTGCTAATGAATTTAACTAAGTCTTGGCTTTATCCCTTAATGAAGAAGGAAAAAGACTAAGCCTAACAACATCATTAGACACTCCATCATATTTAAAAATAGCACAAATTTTAAGAAAACTTAAGAAAACTAGCAAGATGTAAAAGAAAACTAGCAAGATGTAAGTTTAAATATTCAATAGGCTTTCCTCCAAACTGATAATTTTGTACCATTCGGATAATAGTAGGTTCAAGCTCAAATGAATTAGGAGTAACTTCAGGATTTTGAATAGTCAAGTGAAGTTCATCCGCTGTTGGATTAGCATATTCTTTTAATGGTCTTTATCAATTTTCATTTATTTGATTATTTAAGTTATTCATCATTTTGTTTAAATTTTTATAAATTTTTAATTTCTTTTTGTTGTAATTTCTTTTTGTTGTTTTCAAATTTTTCTAATAGTATGCTCTAATTCTGAATCATAAGGTACTAAACGTTTAGATCTAAAATTTCGCATAAAAAAATATAATTAGCAAAGAAGAATTTCATAAAAATAACTATTAAATAAAAATATATTTATTTTTGTATTTATGATTTCTAAAATTTTTTTATGGTGTTATTATCTCTAAATTTCGTAATTTACCAATTCTATTTAATTTACCGTTACCTTCCCCGGCAATGGCGCCAAGAACTTGAACCCGAGAATATAGTTATGTAAACATTATATAGTTAACTTTGCTATGCAACGGTACCAAAAGCTTGATGCAATATTTTATGACTAAGAAATTAAAGAAAATAATGTTGGGATTCTACGCAAGTATATGTATCTTTATCAAGTAATAATGTTGGGACTTTCTATTTAATCCCCAAATATCGATCCCACGGGGAAGGTTTAAATTTGAAATGATAAATTTTCTAAGAAATTCACAGAAAGTTAAAATAAAATTACTGTAACTAATTTCAAATGTTGAGATATTATCAGAATAAAATTATTTAACTAATAATAAAATGAAATACAAAGTTTAAACAGTAACTACTAAACTATTAAACTATGTTTATGTGATGAAGATTTCTTATGTGAAAAAGCATCTTTCCCATTACAACAAGGTTTTGGTAAAATGAGATGAGATAAATAATTTTAACATGTATTGTGCCAAATAGGAGCAATTTGAATTCTCTACCCTGATACAGTGTTATACAAAATCATTGGCCAATCCCAGGTTTAGTCCCTAAATCCGTGGCTAGGCTAGGAGGAAAGTGGCTCCCACGCCAGAGTTCCCACTTCCCTTCACCTGAAGGCTAAATCTAGCTTTAGTTTTTAAACAGTAAGACCGAATTGAGGATTTTAGTCTGTCGCCCTAAAGATTCTCCAATTCTACAACCAACAAAGTATATTTCTCTATTTATTTGCACTTAATTCCAAGAACAAAATTCTCCTTCATGGATTCAAATGTGATCCTCACTTTGTTGTAGAACTCATACTCCATTTCTCGGATCATATGTTTCACAACACATTTTAACAATTCAATTGGCTAGATCAAAAAGTAAATTAAGTTCGGAGTTGAAAAATCATCACAATTTATTTTATATTTTAATGTTAGCACATCCTTATTATCTCTTTATTTCACCAAATCTTAAAGTAGGGAGAAAGATAAACTAAACTACTCCGACTTCATGAGAAAGATACAACAAAATACAAATTTCTTATATAAAAGAAAGTTCATACAATACTAATAAAAAAATAATACTTATCTGAAACTCTTTCTCAAAGAAAATCTCTTGCAGGTTCTTTAAGAAAATATAGGAAGAATAAATCCCTCACTTTTCTCCTTCTCCAACATGCTTAGAGAAGAATTCATACTTAATCTCACCACAAAAACTCTAAACTCTTAAAGAAAAATCACTAATGGACTCCAAAATGGTGGTCGAATGAAAATGGAAAAATTGTATGGAGGTGAGGTGTGTAGAAAATGAGCAAGGAGGGATGAAGAGGAATGAAGAGGGAGAGAATAATGACCAAGAGAGAGTTTTTCTGATCAATTTAAGCCCCAAATAGAGCCTAGAGTCGGTTCTCCAATAGGTTTATCCAAATACTCTTCAAAAAGCATCCAAATTCATTGAATCTTTTAGAACCAGGCCTAAACCACCATAAGCACCGTCAGTGCCCATTTTGGCACCGTCAGTGCCAGTGTTCATTTAATTAATTGCTGCTCTCTGTCAAATGGTACTGTTGGCGCCCTGTCTAGCACTGATGGCACTGAACAAACTTTCAACTTCTTCTTTTTGCTTCCTTTTCACTTCAAGTCCTAAAATTCAACAACCTGCATAAAAATATAAAAATATCTTTCATTAAAGTGTAATATAAAAAAAAATGAGTATAAATATGGGTCTAAAAATGCATATATTTTATGTGTATCACTGTACTTAACCAAGAAAAGAATGGGTGAAGCATGCCAACGAAAGAAGGGTAGTTTGGTCCATAAGAGACATAGACACATTACCGATAAGTGAAGATAATATTCCCTAATTTAAATGGAGAAAGAAACTATCCCCAGCAGAGTTGCCAGAAGTTGTCGGCACTAAAATATGGGGAGTTGCCTGTTGGAAGCTGTCAGTCACCGGAATCAAACACCCGTCACCCGCTTCAAAAAGACATTTAGTTTACGTATAAATATAAGTTTAGAAAAATATGAAATCAATCTAATTCAATATCTTTCGTAGTTTAAATGAAAGAGCACTACACCTCAAGCCATGTATATATCCCAAAAGATAAACACAAGTCTTGAGGGTAAAGCTCGATCAACTAAACTAAGAAACATATGACATCTGTATGGTCTGCGAAAACCATCTTATTTATAAGCCAACAGGTTCCCCTACTTAATATAAAAAATTAAATAGGGCTTATAATAAGTTGGGTTCATAAAAGCATCCTATAAGGTCAAGCCTCTATAGTTGTTTACATCTTAAAAGATCAAAGTCTCTCAAGAAAACTCTCGATAAAAATCAGAAGATATTGTCTTCAAGAAGTTCAAAGGAATAAAAATTTTCAATGAGATCAGATAAAGAGGTATGAAAGATGAATGGCTAAAATTTGGAACATATTATGGAATCCAAAGAAAGAGAGATTAGAGGATGTCAAAGATTGGGAGGAAAACTTCGGTGACTTCCTAAGCTACCCTTTGGTTTGACTTCAGCTTTAGAGAGAAATTACTTAAATATTTCATCCTATAAATTTTATTAGTTAGGGCTTACATTCATATGAAATGATCACATGAATAACTTGAAAGATATGTGGATTTAGGTCGTGACAAACGATAACCTCTAAATCCTAAGATGAGTTAAGGCTTATTTTGCGTAACAGAGCTATAGAAAAGCCTAAAGAAAAGTTGAGAATTTATGTCGCACTAGGCGAACAACCTTGAGATCCAATGGCTTATTGTTTAATTCTAAGGAATGGTTTAGCTAATGTAGACATGTTTCGCTGTTGATGATGGTCGTTTTGCCCACAATGCTAGCTCTAAGCTCTTCGTCATGGAGAGTTTAAGTTTTATAGTGTGTTAAGTCTTGATGACAAATCAAATATTTCTAAGGGTCATGATTATTTAAATATTATGGGGCATATTAAAGTTGATTAGAGCGAAAATGGTTAGGATCCTACTTTTCCCTCATTTCGATACCACTATTTTCTTTCGGATTTACTTAGTCCAAGTAAATGTACAAAACTCAACTCAATGACTTTCATACTTTCATTTAGACCATGGGAAATCTCGTTAGCAACCGTAAGTTAACTCCTCCGAGGGATTCCGGGTCATCTAATAAAGACGTTTTAATTTAGTTATAATTTTTTTATCTTTTTTGTGATTAAATTTAGAGTTGTCTTACATTTTGAATGTTGTGGCGATTTATCTTGTTTGATTTTTAAATTTTGTTTTAGTATTATGTATATCCTAGCAGTTTTGATTTTCATGTAGGGTGACATCATTGTTTAACATGAAAGTTTGAAGCAAGAAGTATAGAAAGATAAATGTAACAATTTAAAAGCGTACCTATCGATTCTTCTCTTTCCTCTACCTGAAAGGTTAGTACTTGCAAGACATGAATATAATTTTTGTATTGAATTTAGATAAATTGCAAGGGTACATGAAAAGTGTAATTTACCAAACCTCAAACTATGACCCAATGAGTCTTGAAAAATCAAAATAGATGATTTTCTAGAATTAAATATAGCAAGTTCAATTTGTCCTTCAAAATATCCAAAAGATTCCAAAGTGTTCGGGGAATGACCCTGAGCCACTTTAAAAATCACTTGAAACATTTCAAGTTCATTTTGAACTTATTATATTATTCTATTAATTATCTTAATGTCAAATTAAAATCTACTCATTATTCAGTTAAACTTGACATTTTGACTATCCGAAGAAATGGAAGAAGTTGGATAGTCATTTAGGATTTCATTTTGTAGCTATATGAGTGGGTACACCAAAAGGCAAGTCTAAATTCATTAAGGATATTTAATACCTCAAAGTAAAGTTGGGCAAAAAGTGTTTGAAAATATTTATCAATTAATTAAATCCATCTTTTATAATCCCAATTAAGACAATTCTTACCTCTGTTGATTTTAATTTTCAAAGTAAATTAAGATAATTAAACATTGAAATGGAATTTCAAATCTCATTAATATCAGACTTAGTACCCAATCACCAATTTGTGGGCCTTAAATAAGTGAATTGTCATCTCCATAGCTTAAGCCCCTTATTTTAGAATCAACTTATTGAATTAACATCCAAATTGTGATGATTAACAGAATTGCATCAATACCCTTATTATGAGACAAGTGGCAAGTTGGTTTCTACCATTTACCATTTACCCTTTGATTAATCTTGAATTTTTTTTAAGGTAATAAACTTCTAAAATTATCATTTTGCCCCATTGGCTCCCCACTTCATAACTTATCAAATAAACTAAAGTGACTCACAAAATAAGCTCAAGGAAAATACAGGGAAATCTTAAAGGGAATAACAAGTGAAACAATGAAAAGTTGAAGTGGACTATAAGCATTCAGGTTTGGGTGAGTTTAGATTTAGGTTTTCTCAAGAGACTTTGAAGGCAACTATCGATCACCTGTATGAATCAAACAAAACATTAAATTAGAAGGGTGTCCTACAATACAACCTTAGAAGCGTACTCCTTAGCACAGTACCGGTGATTGACAAGTGGACATTTGAATTTGATTACTTAAAATTTATATTTTGGCATGCATATAGATTTCAAACATACAAGGGATAGTAGTATCAACATTTTTAGTCAAAATACTTTTGCAAATGTAGTATTTGATTTTATTACTTTTGTAGAAATATGATTGTCCACATATCAATCACTCCATCCGGTGTAGGATTTGCCAAAAAATTGAGAGGGCAAGGGTCGACCGCTAATCTTGTGTTGATGAATAATTTTATTATCCTACATTTCACCAGATCCATGGATCGGGTCTTGATGTCGTAGAATGAAATATTATTCTACTCTACCACTGAAGTGTCTGTGTCATCACCACCCAACCCAATAATGAACCGTCCAACTTATAGCCTTGCTTGATGGTTCATATATAGCGACGACTATATATGTGTTCTTATGTTTCAGACCTAAGAATCTAAATTAAACTAAGAAGAAAGGAAGAAAAGAAGAAAAAAGGGTTGAGAGAGAAGAGGGATCAATCCACCTCAAAGAGCGAAGAGGTGAAAGGTGGATTGGCCCTCAAAACCGTGTGTAAATGATTGATGAAAAGTCCCAAAAAGGCGGCCCAATAATCCATGAATCAACCCAAAAGGGTATCATTTTCTCCAATTCCAAAAAAAAATCAACCCAAAGGGTGTCTTTTCCTTCAATCTATAAGCCACTTTGATATTCCATATGCAATTCCAACAATTTAGATATTTAACATCTCAAGGCAGAAAGAGATAAAATTTTAAATAATCCCCCATGTTTGAGCATAATACTCAAGCTTTCAAAACTCTATGGATCAAGGAACAAAAGAAATTTCAAGTTCTTCCATCACAAATAAAACAAAGGCGAAAATAATGAGATTCTTACAAAGTTTCAAACTATAAAAATTTTAGATTTATGAGCACAAATCCTCAAACATTTCATAACTCCAAAGGAAATGAAGCTTTTGAGATATTTCCAAATTTCATAAGGGGGAGCAATAAACATTTCAAATGACGCATATATCTTAATTCACCTCACTACATAAGCATAAAATGCATGATTAAGCTCCTCAAATCCTCTTTTAAAACAAACTATGGCGATTTCAAATTCTTCAAAATACATTTCATAAGATTTGTGGATTCTTCAAAAACCAAACCGTGATAGTTTCATTTTGCTCAAACAACTATTGGAAAGACAGTTCCAAATTTTATAAGGTTGTATCTTAGAGATTTTGTTATCTTCCAAATCAAACAGTTTGAGATTCTTCAAAAACAAAAACCACAAAAATTTCACGCTCCCCAAGATAATAGGTTTAAAATTTCTATATTTTGCATAAATGTGTTAGATTTAAACAATCTTTTTGTAGAGATTCCAAAGACCAAACACTACCTTTGTGAATAAATTTGAAGCTAACACGTTTGATGCACAAATCTCAAACTTCAAGTTCCTAAATATGTAAATCACCAAATATAATGAACCCCATAAATGCACAAGGAGAAGCTAGCCTCCTTGCAATAATGAATCTCACATAACAGTAAAGCTTGACGTATATAATGAAAATCCCCACACAAAATAGAGCATTTTAGAGAATTTACTCCTCGTAATGCACACGATACAAGACTAGCTCTTAACGTATTATTACATTATAGTTATAAAATTGGAGTGAAAGATACATACCTTAAACCCTAAACCCTAAAACAATTATAAGCTTACCACTCAATTATCATTTATTTACATAATTAACAGTTTAGGCTTCAACAAAAAAATTTGTGTCCCACTTTGAAATAGTGCCATTCATGATTTTTTGTATTGTTTAAAGACTTGAACATTGTGTGTGTGATTATAGGAATTCATGCACGGGGAAACGTAAGGTCATTAGAATTGTGTGTTATGCATGTAAATACCCCTTCTCACATTTAGCAGTTCAGAGATTTATTGTGGAGTATTGAAGCACGTGGATCCAGAGGAAATACACCATTTCATAATAAAGTAAGGTGATATGTGTGTGGAGGTTGAAGTTTGGGTGTTATTAAATGTAACTATGTAAGAATTTGGTGGCATATATGTAAACTTTGCTAAAAGAAATGCTACAGCCTCCCAAAGCAAATAATTGGAACAATTCTAGATGTTAGATATGTAAAAATATGAGAAATTGAGTGGTAGGTATCTAAATATGAGTCCAGGGACAAGTTGAATAAACACTTATTATGTAAATATGAGTCGAGGGACAAGTTGTATAAGCACTCAAGAATTAGGTTGTGTAAACGTCAAGAGCAGTGCTTAGATGCTTGATTTGTAAATATAAAAGAAATAAGTAGCATGCATGATATGAACCAAGATAAACATATGCCTTAAACCAAGATAAACACAAGCTTCCATTAAGTTTGCCTAGCGAAAGAAAAAGGAAAATCTGACTTTCGGTGTTGGCACTCAAAACCTTCAGTCATGAAGCAAGAAGTTTATACCTCAATGGCTAGATAAGGCAACCAAGCAAAATTATCGAGTGAACCAGCAAGGAAGGCTAAGAAATCCAGCCAAAATGTTGAGCAAACATGGAGTTCGAGCAACCTAAAAATCTGGCAGCACCTTTCCGTTCTCTAGAAATTTTGGCCAGCTTCAACCTCCCCCAAAATGGGGTTTTTTATAGCCAAGAAAGGGAGAAAGAAGCTTACCTTAACTTACCTAGGGTGAGCTGAAGGTGAAGATGATGGAAAAGCTCGGCAGTGTAGCAGAGGAGGTAGCGAGAGGGAGCAGGCTAGGTCGGCAACCAAATTAGCTAGGCGGGTGAAGGGACAAGAGAGCATCATGGTTCATGATGGGGGAAAAGATCTTGCATGCAACAAAAAGGAAGAGGTTCAGTCCAGGGATCAATTCACCCGGGTAGACCAAGCAAAGGCTTGCAAATTTAGGATTTTAGGGATTAGGGATTTAAGTTAAAAAGAATTTTCTTCTTTTATTTAATTTTGTGATATTTAATTTTGAAAATCCCCCAATTTGTGTGTTATTTTCTTATGCATAAAACCATTACAAAACTGATGTCCTTTTCAAGTATTTAGTTTTGGATGGGCTGGTGCAGTCTGTTTTTCCATTCAAAGTTGTTTGGACGACCTCGTCAACGACCGGGTCAAAAATGCATCAAATTCAATTCTCATCCAAATTTTTGTTCTAGCTTAATTGATTGATCTAGTTGGTGCAGATAGTTTTTATAAGAGGTTTAGAAAAGATTTGGAGTGATTTTGAATTGATTTGATGAGTCAATTTGAAGGATTTTGAGCATTTGATCAATTTGGGGATGTAGGATTAGGCTCAAATTTTGGTTAGGCCAGAGTTTAGCTATGGCCCAATAGATGGTTCAATTAGATGTGGGTGATTGTCATGAAGTGTTTTGGATAAGAATCGAGTGCAAATTTTGGATTTAGGACATTCAATTTGGGGACAGTTAGAGACATGGCTAATTTAGGAAAATTTTGGGGGTCTTGGATTTATGTTTAAATTGGGCTCAAAGAATGGGCCAATTGGGCATGGATTTAGTTTAAATCCAGTTTGGTCGTGATGAATTTGAGTTTAGAATTGAATTTGGAGGATATTGGGATCAAATTGATGTACATTTGAGATGAATTGGGGTAATTGGGCCTTTAAGGGCAATTTGGGGCTATTGGTTGAAAAAATTAAAATTGATCAAATTGGGTTTATTTAAAGGGTCCAAATTGGTTTTGGAGACATTTGAAATGATTTTAAGGGTTTTTGGACAGTTTGGGCCCCCAATGGTATTTTTTGTAATTTTAGCAAATTTGGGTGTATTTTGGTAATTTTAGAAATTTTGGGTGGTTTCGAGCAATTTTGGTATTTTGAAATGGTTTGAAATGATTTTTGAAACAATTTTTGTCCTCTATTGGTGTTTTAGGCCAAATTGTGATTTTTGGCCAAATTTGGGGTTGGGGGTGTTTTGGTAAATTAGGTAGATTTGGGGCAAAAGATTAAGTTTAGTATTTTGGTGAAAGGTGGGGTGCCAACCACCTTATATGAGTCATTGACCAATGGAATACACATTTGGGTCCTCTATGTATTGGTTTTAGCTAAACCCTAGCCTATGGCTAGTGGGTCTAGGGGACCATCTACATGAGTTTCCCAAAAGATCAAGGGATAAAAGTCAACAAAGTTTGGGTTTAGGGTTATGGGGATTCATCTTAAACTCCTCCATATTGACCCCACCTACTGAATGCTAGAGGTTATGACCAATATGTGGAACTTCAAGTTGAGCGAAGAAGAGTTTAGAGTTTCTAATGGTGATGGTTCCTTTTCTTTTCTCTACGAGTTGTCAACAAGAAAGTCCTATGGCTAGACCTTAGGCTACTAAAAAAAAAACCTAAACCTCAACCAAAAGTGAGGTCACTAGTGAAGTATAAGCTCTTAAGTTTGACTGGGCTCATAAACTATATATATATATACACATACGGGTGACCGATAGTAGCCTTATTCAGTCATCTGTATGTATAGAGTCTGGCATTCAACTAGAAGTGTGTTCTACTATAACAACTTAGGAGGATACTCCCTAGACTGGTGCTGGTGATTATCAAGTGGACAATCAAATTTATATTTAAAATTTATATTTTGGCATGCACATAAGTTTCATGGAAAAAGTTGTATCAATTTTATAGTTAAAATACTTTTGCAAATGTAGTATTTGATTTTATCGTATTTGTTCCTATCAATTTTGAAGGATGTGATTGTCCACAAGTTGATCACGTTGTCGGGCGTAGGACCGCCATCATCCTAAGAGTGCAAGGGTCCCTCGCTAGTCTTGTGTCGGTGAATAATATTATCATCCTAATTTTCATCAAGTCTCTAGATTGGGTCCTGATGTCGTAGGATGGAATATTCTTTTTCTCTACCACCAGAGTGCCTTTGTCATCACCACCCTTAAACCCCAAAATGAACCGTCCAACTTATTGGCTTGCTTGATGGTTCATATATAGCCAACGCTATGTATGTGTACTTATGTTTTGGAGATATGAACCTAAAACTCGAACGAAGAAGCAAGGAAGAAAAGAATAAAAATATGGGTGAGAGAGAGGAAGGAGCAATCCACCTGAATGGTCGAAAAGGTGAAGGGTGAATCGTCCCACTAAACTTTTCCTAAAAATTATCGATGGTAAGACCCAAAAATGAAACCCAAAAATTCACGAATCAACCTAATAAGGGTATTATTTCCTCCAATTTCAAAAACAGATCAACCAAAAAGACATCCTTTCCAAACTATATTTCAAGAAAGACAAAACGGCAAAGAGACCGAACCTATGAAATGACCACAAATATAGATTACAAATGTAGCCCAAAAGCCCTTGATTCCGTAGCTAAAAGGCTACAAAATGGTCTCAAAATCATAGCCCAACAAAGCCACAAAAATAGCTCCAAAACTATGTTTAAAACTAACCTCGTTATCCAATGGTACAAATCTGAGAAATCCTTTTTGAATCCCCAAATATTGCAAAAGTACACATTTAAGTATTTCCAAAATCACAACTCAAAAAGTCGGAAACTACTCGAGGAATCTCAAACAGAGCTTAATACCGCAGCTACAAGGAACTGTAAAACTTCTAAAATCACATTAAAATGATACCAAAATCCTCTTTCAAAACAATGCTCAAACCGGCCCAACTAAAGCCAAATGAACTAGCAAATTGTAAAATGGAGTCTGTGCAATTTCAAATTTTGCATGAAGCCAACTGTCCAAAGTTTCACTAAAAAGAACCAAATTCATATAAACCTCACATCACCACCATTTGACCCACCCCAAATTTCAATCAAACTGCAAGGTGGAGGACAAGTACCGTGTCAAAAGGGTCGTAAAATAACACTCAAACCATGCCGATAATGACGTTTAAAACATACTCAAGTGTGATCGTCATGCCCTAACTTGAAATAATGAAAATAGAGAACAACTAGTGGCCCTAAAGCTTTAAGTTATTCACCAATTATGCTAGCGAGATGCCCTTCCATTTGACCCCCCCCCCCCCCCTCCTGGGTGTTCCCCCAACCGTGACTAAAGTAGAGAGCCAAGAGCACAACCTTTCAAGCCTAGAAAAGGGCCCCTCAAAGACCTTCCCAAACCAACAAAATTTTGTTCAAATAGCCACCTTTGAAGCTACTAAATAGTGCTAAAATCTCACTAAAACAGTTAGCAAGTAATGGAGCATTTAAATAGGTATTCGAACATTTCAAAAATATAAGTGACATAGCTAATATAGAAGTATCAATGTTTATAAAGCATTAAAAATGAAGTTTAACCCCTCCTAACTACCATTCTCCTTTTATTTGCTCATTTTAAGATATCATTGTAGATATGAAGTATTACAAGCATGCATGTTGACCTCACTTTTGCTTGAGGTTTAGATTTCTCTCCTTACTAGCCTAAGGGCTAGCCATAGAATTTTCCTCTTGACCATTCCTACAAAACTAGAAAAGGAACCCTCGTCATTAGAAATTCTAAAATCCTCCTTGCTCAACTTGAAGTTCCACATATTGGTCCTAATGTGTATTACTTAGTAGGTGGGGTCAGTATGAAAGAGCTCAATATTAGCTCTCATAAGACTATCTGACCCTATGGTTAGCCCTGGGTGTTATTCTGGAGCTAGTTCACTCATCTACACTCACTCTCACCCACAATCACTCACAACCCTAAACCCAAAATTATTGACTTTGATCCCTTGATTCTATTGGGAGACTCATGTAGATGGTCCCCTAAACCCACTAGGCCTAGGCTAGGGTTTAAGTAAGACAAGTACAAAGTGAACCCAAATGAAGATTTCATTGATCCATTGTTCGCATATGGTGGTTGGCTTCCTAATTCTACCAAACATACCCAACTTGGCCTTTTGCCCCGGTATCCACCCAAATTACCTAAATGCCATTGAATCCTTAAACTTGGCCAAAAATTCCTAAATTCACTCAAAATACCCATATCTATTCAAAAATCATTTCAAACCATTTCAAATAGTCAAATTACCCAAAAAGTTCCAAAATTACCAAAATACCAATATTTGGCAAAATTACAAAAATACCCTTGGCACCCCAAACTTTCCCTAAACCTCCAAAACCACTTCAAATGTCTTTAACACCAATTTGATCCCTTCAATTGAACACAATTTGGCCAATTTGACCATGTTGACCAAAACCCCCCAAATTGCCTTTAATGGCACAATTTCCCAAAATTTACCTTAAATGTCCATTAAATTGGTCCAATTTTCCCTTAATTTTAATTCTAAATTCAAAAGCACTTTTCATATGACCAATCTAATCTAAATCTAAGCCTAATTGGCCCATGCTTTGAGCTTAATCTTGATCTAAGTCAAACCCCCAATTTAGGCTCTATGACTTAATCCCACCAAATTAAACCCCATAGCCTACTTAATTTGCCACAATTTGGTTCCTAAATCATTCATAACACTCCTAAACACTAAACCTGGCCTTCATTTGGCCTTGGTGAAATATTAATTTCATTTAATTTCAACCTAAGTCTAAAAATCCCCAAATTTGCGCCAAATTGGTTGTCTCCAAATGCCACCAAATTGAATGTATTAACCCAAAATTGGCACCCAATTTATGTTGAAAACTATTTATGACATTCCTATAGACTATTTTCAACAATAAATTTGAACCTCACCCAACCTTAGCTCAACTTAGACCCAAGTCTAGTCCAACATGCCCAAATTGACCAAAATCACAAAATCGTTCAAATTGAGCTTCCAATTGGACTCAGAATCAATTCAATACCTCACCAAAAATCTTCAAGACCATCATCCATACAATGTTAATCAATCAATTGGACAAAAAGTCATGGCTAGCCTAACCCAAACCCAACTCTTAGCCATTTGGACCCAAATTGGACCTATGCACCAAAATTAACTTATCCATCTCAAAGCCACCAATTTGATGACTCCACAGTAACTAAGCACAGTCTATTAACTAGGATAAACCACTTGGAGTAGCCATGGTGAGCTATGGACCATTAGATTCCCAAATTATGGGATTTTTGCACATTTATGGGCCTTAACCAAAAATCTCCCCCATCATCACTTGTCATTCAGGGTTAATCATAATTAACCATCCCACTGGCTCACTGGACCTCTTGATCACCTCTCCTAGCCCTATCGGCCAGCCTAGTGGAAAGAAAACACCAAAACCAAGATCCTCAAGCAAAAATTCAAACTTAAACTCACCCATCTGAGCTGGTCAAATCCAATTAGCTTTAGCAGTTCAAAACCCTCCACCAAAGCACATTTTTACACCACTCAACTGGACATGATAGCCACCCTAAGACATTTTATTTAAACATAACCTCCATAGAGAAAAATGAAGAGTTGAACATTTCTTAAGGAAACTCTGCCAAATTGCTCTCAAAGACTCCCTAAGACCTCTTTAGTTCAAGCCCACCATTTTCCCAAACTAATCCCCATTGTGGAAGCTTAATTTTGAGCTCAAAATTCTGTCAAAACTAGGACGGAACTCTCCACAGCTTCATAGTTGACCAAACTTCAATTACATGTGCACACACCATCCCCACAGTGGTAGAAGTAGATTCCCCACAAAAGCCCCCTTCTAAATAACCTCTAACCTAGCTCTAGACCAATACCTAAAAACCACCTTGATTGAATTCATACTTAGACCATTCACCAAGGCTTGGGAGTTCATCTGGAGGTTTCTTGGGACCAATTAAAGCTACCACAACTTTTTTTTTTGAGGCTTTCCCTATCAGACAAAGGTATTGAACCCTAACCCTAACCCGAGCTTGTTTTTACTCTCCATAAATATTTACAGTATTTCATACTATATAATCTTTATAGATAGGTTCATCTTGAATAGATGAAAGTTTAGAAACAAACTCCTTGCATACTGGTTGAGTCTAGGCCAAGATCTTAAGGTTTTAGTGTGAACGGCTCATGGGTTAGGTCACTTGGGGATGATAACAAAGAGTCGTCCGATCGCACGTGTATTCAACGGACGAAGGAGATCAAGCCAGATAGATCCATGGAGCATAAAGTGCAATCCGCATGGAGGATATGTGGCTGGCGGCATCAAATGGCAGAGCAACGAATGGAGCCTTCGAAGTGAACAAATATAAGTTGGCCCTGCATGGATAAGTAGAAAAATATGGAATTTTGAATTATATTAAATGCCTAAACTTCAAGAATCCATATCTTTCACTATAAAAATCATGAAAACAAAAGAAAAATACCATATTTATCAGTGAACAAAGAAAAATAATGTAGACCAAATATAAAAAAATATTTTTCAAATATATTATTTTTAATGAATTAAATACACTATGTGATATTTTAATTCTCCATCACTTAAAATATTTCATCATGGCTTGAAATTTTGAGGGAATATTCCCCATCACAAAGGGGATGTTTTTTGATTTTTCAAAAGTCAGAGAGCATCTCTATGCTTCTAACCCTAATTTTAATGCTAAGGTGGCAATTTTGGACAAGTTTAATTAAATAAATCAAAACATCACTTGAAAAATTATGGGAACAATTTTAGTAGGTTCGTGTGGTTAGAGAAGTCTAGGAAAGATATTGTGATGCTTTGAATCAATTTATGAATTTCTATAATTAATTAAATGTTAATACCGTGTATTAATTTGTGTAAAATAAATACATCTAAATAATTAATAAATCAACTCCACATTGTTTAGAGAAATCATATCAACCCACAGTAAAGACTTGAAAATTATTTGGCTTGGTTTAAGCACTAAAGTGGATTTTTTTTTAAAAAGCTTGTATTTTTGTACAAAAATAATTATAATAAATTAAATACACTTAGAAAAATTATGAAAAGTGGTTTTCTGAGTTCCTTGTGATCAGAGACACTTAAGAAAAATAAAATTTATATTTGGTAAGTTACTTGATTTTGAACCTCATTTTGAATTTAAATTAATTAATAATAAATATAAATTCCAAAAATACAAAAAAATATTTCAAAATGTTTCTAACTGTTCTTTGATCACTTGGGACTCAATAAAATATTTTTTCTAATTTTCCCATGTTAAAAAAATTTCTTAAATTCTTAAAAGTGAATTTTCTTTATTTTCTCACTAATTTAATTATAATAAATAAATTAAAAATCACAAAAATATAAAATTTGATTCTCTAAGTTTTCTGAACTCAGAGAAGTTTAATAAAAATATAAAAAGAAATTGAAATTAAAACACTATTTTCTATTTAAAAAAATCATAAAAATTGACCTAAATTAAAATAATAATAATAATAATTTAATTCAAACAATTATGATATTTTGCCTAAGTGTTTCTCTGACCTTAAGAGACCTCTAATAATTTTTTCCATAAATACAAACTTAATTTTGAATAATTAAATAAATCAACTTTTGAAAATCTTATTTTCAAATTTAAATAATTATCTAAATTAAATTAAAATTTTGAGAGGTCCACATGTTCTCCGCAAACATTATAATTACCTTATTGATATGATACTCTAAACCCTCAAAATCATTTGAGTAAGGTTTAAAGAGTTAGGAGGTGAAGTGCCCCAAGAGCAAAGTGGTAGTCTTAGACTTTGGTGCCCTAATCAAAATTTAGGATTAACAAAGAGCAAATGGGTAATTTTCATCTTAATAAACATGTTTGGATAATGGAAATTCAATGGGGCTAAAAGGTAGAAACTCATTCAACACCCTTGCATGACATCAACTAAAAAGCATAATTCTCCTAATCTTCATGACTTGGAAGTCAATTAAAGATCAAATGATTCTTAAATAAGGGGCTTAAGCCAGAAAGATGATGATTTACTTCTCTTACGCCCAAAAATTGATGATGATTTGATTATTTGATAGGAATGCACATCATTTAAATCAAAACTTTGAAAACCACCATTTCATTCATTATGATTGTTAAAGGCTTGGTAGTGACATGGGTTCAATGTCTAAACTCACGTTGATATGATTGGTGATTAACATCTTTAAGCACTACGAGCCTAACTTTAAAGTGGGCACCATAATATTTAAATGACCTAACCCCGCCTTAAGGGCACCCACTCACATAAAGTTTAAGAGAAACATCAATTAACTAATCGATTATCCTATCCTTGGGTTTAATTAAATTTTTAAGCTTCAATGAGCGATGGGGTAGCCACACTCTAGCCTCAGATGATTATTGGAACATTATGATAAGATCAAAATGAACTCGAGATATTCCAAGAGATATTTAAAATGATATAGGGCCACACCTTGAACTATTTGGAAACCCACTGAATATTTTGAAGAGCAAATTGAACTTGTCATATTTTACTCTAAAATTATCTATTAAGATCTTCCAAGATCCAACCAAATCTTAGCTTGGGGTTTTAGTAGCTAAACCATCATCTACTCATGCAATTTAAGTCTGACATTTCATGTGGTGGAACAAGAAGACTTGTCAGGTACGCTTTTTTAGTTTGTAGTACCGTCTTTTCTTATATTTTCCGCAATATACTTTTATGCTTATAAAACTTGCATGTTAAACAACGATGTCACCCAACATGAAAATCAAAACCGCGAGGATAGGCGCAAAATCAAAACCAAAAATAAAATCAACCAATATAAATTTTACTACCACAACATTTAAAACATAAGACAACTCAAAATTTAATCACAAACATCACAAAGCAATAATTGTAACTAAATAAAGACTTTTCTATCAGACGATCGGGAATCCCTTAGAGGAGGTAGCCTACGGTTGTTAACGAGACTTCCCATAGTCTAAATGAAAGTATGAAACTCACTAAATTAAGGTTAATAACTTCATTTGAACTAAGTGAATCTGATAGAAAATGGTGGTACCGGAACGAGGGAAACATAGGATCCTAATTGATTTCACTCTAATCAACTGCCCCATAACATTTAATGAACCTAAACCATAGGAACATCAGATTTGACATTATGACCTCACACATTAGAAAACTTAAACTCAACATGACGAGGAGCTTGGAGGTAACATGGTTTGCAGCACGGCCACCTTCAATAGCAAAACACGCCACATCAGGAAAACCATTCCTTCCTTAGAATTGAACAACAAGCCATAGGATTTCGAGTTTTTTTGGTTATGCAACGTAAATACTCAACTCATCTTTAGGGTTTTGTATTATTCTGTATTACAATATAAGCCCTAACTCATTTTAGGATTCTGAGGTTGTCGTTTATCACGGCTTAAATCCTCACATTTTCCAGGTTATTTGTGTGATCGTTTCAATCAAATGTAAGCCCTAAATTAATAAAATTGGCAGGATGAAACTTTTAAATATTTCTTCTCAAAATTTAAGCCAAATAATAGGATAGATTGGGAAGTCACCAACATTCTCCCCAGGATCTATGACATCCTCTAGTTCTTCCTCCTTTGGACTCTAGAACAAAATGTTCTAAATTTGAACCATTCCCTTTTAACACCTCTTTGTTTTATCTCCTTTAAAGGTCCTATCCATTTGATCTCATTGAAAATAATATTCTCTGATTTTTATCTAGAGTTTTCTTATGTGACTTCGGTTATCTAAGAAGTAATTAACTGTAGGGGCTTGCTTTTATAAGAAGCTTTTCTAAAATGTTGAACCCAGCTTAATATAATTTAATTCTTTATATTAAATAAGGAAACATGTCGGCATATAAAATGGTTTTGCAGACCAAATACATGTCCTATATTTCTTAGTTTATTTGATCGAGCCTCACTCTCAGTCTTGTGTTTATCTTTTGAGGTAGATATAGGGTTTGAGGTATAGTGCTTTTTCAATTAAAGTGTGAAAGATATGGGGTCAGCATGATTTCATATATATTTTTTAAAATTTTATATTTATATGTAAATTAAATGCCTTTCCGAAGTGGGCAACTCCTCAACTTTTTTAGTGCCGACAGCTTCTAGCAACTCTATTGGGCAATACTTTCTCTCTCCATTTATATCAAGAAATAATATCATCATACATTGGTAATGTGTTCATGTCCCTCATGAATGAGATTACCCTTCTTCCATTGGCATGCTTTGCCCATTTCTATATTAGGAAAGTTTGGTCAACTCTTTGGACTTCAGGACCGTCTGTTCAATCACCTTTGAACAGGGAGGTTTAGGGGGCCATCAAGTACTTTTAATCTTCATGTGGAGCAGACCCCCAATAGGTGTGTTGGTGGACAAATTCCACCTGGGCACTGTGCTTTGTGATGTTGATCCGGCACTGGGTCCTGAACTTCAATTTTTTCCCCTTTCTAGATTTATTTCTTGTTTTGCAAATTAAATCAGATTATGTCATGCTGCACGTGCTCTTTAAATTTTCCTTATACTAATTATATCTTTCTACCTTAGAAATGTTTTTACTGAAATTTTAAAAACCTCCAAAAATTAAATAAAGACTTACCTGCTCTACAGATTGGACTCTGTTGATTTTAGTGCTCGCACTAAGATTAAAAGGTGTTACACAAATAGCTAACCCTAGAGCTTTCTCTTTTGAAGTTGCCGCAATGGCATTTACAACACTAACTTTTTTTTGAAACCTACCGACGAGCCGCAATGCCCATAATGTTGCTCCCACTATCAAGTTTAGAGAAGGATTTAAAGATCTCGAGGTCATTTTCGGGAAAACCCCGTTCATCGTAATGAAAGTCGCTGCTCCAAAAGTTCAGGAATCGCCTATTGAGTTTGGCCTGAGCTACCCTAAGGACTTCCCTCCTTACAAGAAGATCAAGTCTACTACCACCATGGCACCTACCAAGTCTGTTGTTCCCTCAGTTGAGAAGGGAAAAGAAGTTACGATCATTGAAGACCCGACTGAGTGGTCAGCTATCCCTCCATCACTATTTGAAATCGAATCAAGTTTAAGGATTGCACCGTTAAACCAAACCCAAAGGAGAAACTGCAGCCTGAAGGTTAAGAGGGCTACTAAATCCTGGATTTGTAAGGAAGTACCTGTTGATGAAGATCCTCATCAGGATGAGTCAGCATTGTCGGAAACCTATCCACATCTGTAAGGGAGTATATTCCACCCCTTAATGGATACCAATGGGTACAAACGTATCCAAATGTTCTCTGCTAATTTACCTTCACTTCATGGATTTGGTGAGGAGAGGAGGAAGCCTGCTCCTATCACACGAGTCAGTTCAGTTTTTTAGAGACTAGCTGCTAAAAAAGGTCGTTCAGTTGGCGAGTTACTCAAATGAGTGGGCCATGCAGTTGATGCAATTTTTTATATGCTTAATTCTATATATTCTATATATTCACAATTATATAAACTCAAGTATATGTATCGCTCAACTAATATAGGACCTTCTAAATAAGCCCCGAATATCGATCCCATAAGGAAGCGAGGAAAGATGTCCTTAATCAAATTACAGTCTACTACTACTAGTACTTAGTTTGGAATGTCGATTAAAATTGTTTTTTATCTAGCAACTACTCCTAAATGTGAATATTAAATGCATGGATAGTAACTATTCATAAATGTAAATATTAATTCTAATGATAACCCTTTCTGGATGAGTTGCTTTGGAGAACTTTAAGATGTTAAAAACTACTATTCTTAAGTAGTGAATTGGATAATCTAAAGGAATGAGATACATTAAATATTTTTTGTTCCAAATACGACAAATTTTAATTCTCTACAATGATTCAGTGTTATAGAAAATCATTGGTTAATCTTAAGTTTAGTCCCTAAATCCTGGCTCCCACTTCCTTTCCCCTGAAGGCTAACTCGCTTTAGTTCTTAAACACTAAGATCAAATTATGGATTTTTATCCTGTCACCCTAGAAATCTCCAATTCTACACCCAAAAAAGTATATTTCTCTATTTATTTACACTTAATCCCATGAATGAAATACTACTTCATGGACTTATATGTGATTCTCACAATATTGTAGAACTCATACTCCATTTCCCGGATCATATGTTTCACAACATATTTTAACTATACAATTGTCAGATTGAAAAATAAATTAAGAGCAGAGTAGAAAAACCACCACAATTTATAATTAAAACTTCTTCTAGCATGCATCTCAATATCCTAAACATGAATCCTACTCATTAGAAAAGAAAATTAAAAGTAAAATAACGGCATATTCTTCTCACGCTACTAGGAGAAACACATCATAATGCAAACACAATGAAAAACTTCATTAAATTAAAGCACGAAGAAAACACAAAAAAAAACTTCATTAAATCAAAGCAAATCCACTAGATAAATTTTTACAAAATCATAAGATAATGAAGAACACATTACTTAGTTTTTTCCTTTTGAAAGAAAGATGAAAATCTCTCCCACAAAGTCTGCCGCTAATCCATGCATTGCTAGAACATTCTCTTATATATTCACTCAAAATCCCCTCTCCAATCTCTCCAAAAAGGTACAAATCTACATTTCTACTCCTATTCTAAGATCTCTAAACATTCTCCACATTTTCTCACTCACACACACCACATGCACCATTTTTGACATAAAAGCACTCTATTAAAGTGTAGGGACGGATTTTCTTAGAGATGCCTCAAGAAACCCTCCAAAAAGCATCTAAATACATTGAATCTTCTAGAAATTTGCTTAACACCACCTCTAAATTGTTTTGGGCACTGTCGGTGCCGTTTTGGGTGCTATCGACGCTGTTTTGGCATATTTTCTTCTCTCTGGCGCTGTTAGCACCCACCGTGCACAGCTGCACCAGTTTCCTTTATTTGACTACGTTTTAGCTTTGTTTCACCCCATTTCAGTTGTGTTGCATTCCTAACAAATAGACCAACAGAATAAACATAAAAATAACCTTTCTTTAAAGTGTAATTTCATTCAAAAATGTGTGAGATGTGTAAATGAGATTAAGTATAGAAAGAAAAATTGAAATGTGCTAGAACAGAATTTTCATTCTTGCCTGTTTTTGCTCCAAATTGCATTGTTTTTATTTCTTTTCTCCAAAACTCCTTTTTCTGTACCTAAAACCAAAAATATACAAAATACCTTCCTTTAAAGTGTAATTTTATTGAAAATTACTAAATATAGGCATTAAAAATATATGAAAAATTGAACATTTTTTAGGCGTATCAAAATCCCCCAAACTTAACTGTTATTTTCCCTTAAGTAACCCTTTTACTACAGAAAAATATGGCTTAGGATAGAGAATAAATTATAAACTTCAATAATTTAGTTTAATATATAAAATAGTAAAATTTAAGAAAAACTTTTAATAACTTAGATACAAACTCTAAGTCTAAGAATACTTAGCAATAAAATTTAAGATTTCTGAATCTCTTTTCATTTCAAGAAGATTTTCAATTTGTCATATCAAGGATACTTAGAACATTTATATGAAAACAACTTCATTAAAAATTTACTAATAATGCTACTAACACTCTAATACAAGTTTAGAAAATGTAATAAAGCCTTTTCTTTAAGTTGATTCAAGTGAAACCAATTTTTGATTAAGCATCTCCTCAAGCTTCTCCTCACTCATTTTTCTTTTCTTTTTCTCTTTTTTTGTCTTTTTTTTTCTTTTTTTTTATCAAGTGAGGATTACTATATCTGGATAGCCTATAAGAATTTTGAACTTCACTATCCTCTTCTTAAAGTCAAAACTTTTTACCTTTCTTAACTTTTTAAATTCATATTAATTTATGATTTATTTATGATTTTTCATAAAGTTTATGATTTTTCATAAAGTTTCATTCTTTTCTTTTTACATAAAACTCTAAAATTCTTAATACCTCAAAATAATGATGCCTATACAATTTCCATTACTTTTAAATAGAAAAACATAATCTTATCCTTTCATACCAAATATCATTAACTTTAGAATTAATCTTTAAATCTTTATTATTAAAAACTTTCGTTATTAAAAACTTTTACTCAAATTTACCATAATATTTACAAACATAAATATATTAAATAAATTGTTGTTTAATTTAATTATCGGATGCATAATGATATAATATTAAATTATAAAAATAAAGTTAATTGAGGATAAATAAAAGTTAGTTTACTTCTTTTTAAAGAAATTTTTCTTTTCCACTAAACTTGCATTTTTAAGTATTTTACACTTAATTCATTAAAATGTAGCAGGAAGAAAAAGTAAAAGTTGAATCTACTGACTACTACAACATCCAATCAAATTTATATATATTCATATTCAGGATAGAATGACTGCAAGAGAAAGTAAATCTAGCCTAAAACATGCTTGCAATAATATTAAACTAAAAGAAAGTATATAAACTTTAAAATCTAGTTTTCTTCCTACCCCCAAACTTGATTTTTGACATGTATAACATTTAGTACAGAAAATATAAGTAGGAAGAAAAATAATTTAGAAATTCTATCTACCACAAATGTCTATAAAAAATATCTACAGTTATTTATCAGGATAGAAAACATGTACTTGAAAGTAAATCTAAACTAAACATGCTAGAATGAAATTAACTAAGCAAAAGTATAAATAGCATAACATGTATCACAATTTGAACATAAAAATGTTCTTCAAGTCTTATTAAATTCTAACACGAACATAAAAAAACAAACAAGATAAATGAGGTCAATTCTTCCTCCATCTCATTGCATCTTATTGGTTCTCGAGATTGGGTATTTACAAACAAGACATAATCACTACACATATATATTGGGTATTTATAAATGATTTTATATATTCTAATCCCAAAGATGAGATTATCCCTGTTATATTGGTTCTCGGGCACAAACCATAGGTATCATCATACCCCATTAATTAAGCACCTCTAATAATTATAAGGATTGTGTATTATCATCAACATTTTACTCATCAAATAGGTTCGTGACTCCTATCAAATGAAAACAAAGTCAGAGAAAGGAAGTAACAAAATTGAGATGGAACTGTCATTAATAGATTTCATGACGTCTCTTATAAAACTCAGGTCCGGGTGAGACCCGAGTTGTAGTGGACTAGTCAATCCAACTACTACAAGAGAATATATAAGTCTAATCATAAAAAGAAGTTAAGAAATCACCTCCCTCATGACACACAAAAAGAAAATTAAACCACTAACAATTCAAACATATATCAATCATCAATCAAATTGATCAATCCACACTAATGAAAACACAATACAACACTAACAATCATAACTCTCAAAGTACACTAAATCAAAATACACTGATAACTATAGGTTGTCTCCCATGAAGGGCTTGGTTTAACGTCACTATCCTGATAAATGATTCCACCTGGATCAAAATTCCAATTAAGTAATCATTGATCAATCACCCAATCTTTTCCAGATCTAGAGCTTCCTACAAACTCCTCAAATCTAAAATTTTTTGTTAGCTCTTCATTTTTATATTGATTTATATCTTTGTTCCTCATCTTTCCTTCTAAGTATAATATTCTTCTAGCAATTTTATCAATTTTCATATTAATATCATCCTTAAGATTTATAAGAAATGGATCTATATATGATACTTCATGGTCACCCAAATTTTGGATCGGATTCTCTTTAGATAATGTAGATTCTGAATCAAATTCTTCTAGGTTACTCTTATCTCTCAAGTTATCTTCTAATTCTTCCTCTTAATACTAAGTAAAAGGTGGTTGTGGTCTTTTTATATATCTTTTTAATTTCTCAGGAATTTCTTCCATTGGTCTTTCAATATCCTTATCCTCTTTTCTCAACCCAAAGTTTTTTTTTAAATATATTCTCAAATTCTCTTTATTAGTTTGATAACTTTATATTTCTCTTCATTCATCTCTTTAGAATTTATCTCAGTGTCACTAAGTAAAATCTCTAAGGGGTAACTGTTAATTGCATTAATAATGTGCTCCAACATAAGAATCTCATTTATTTTGTCTGTATACCACAGAATAAGCCATTTAATGACTTTGAATAACTCATTCATTAGAGATCTTTTATTGATTTAATCATTCAATTCAGATTCATCATATGATTGAGTCAAATATGAAGATATAAAGACTGGTGGTGTAGATGAATTCTCTAAATAGGTAGGATTTAAAATTGTATAGGGTATATTCATTTTAACTTCATGAGATTTTTCAACAGATGGAATTAAAAGTTTACTATTTTCGGTAACGTCCATCATTTCACACCTCTTCTAAAGATACATATAGTTTTCTTTAAACAACATTTTAAACTCATTATGAAAGTCCATTTCAATCTCATTTGTTAACTTATTCTCAAAAATGTTTTGGAAATGGTCTTTATTTAGATAATTAATTTCATCCATCCAAAAACATTCATTATATTTTCTCTCAACTGGATACTTTATAGCTTTTAAAACATTAAAAGTGACTTCTTGGTCATTAATATTCATAGTCAACTTTCCTTTTAGCACATCTATTATAGCTTGTCCAGTAACAAGAAAAGGTCTCCCCAAAATAATAAGATATTCTTTATCTTCCTCCATATCTAATACAATAAAGTCCATATGAAAGATAAATTTATCCACTTTAACGAGCACGTCTTCTATAACCCCTTTTGGATAAATGATAGATCGATCAACTAACTAAAGGGTTATAGTAGTGGGAGAAATATTGGCTAGACCTAAACTTTTAAATATAGATAGAGGCATCACATTAATGCTCGATCCTAAATCACATAAAGCTTTTCCACATAATCGTTCTCCAAATACACAAGGAATTGTTAAGCTAGAAGGATCTTTAAGTTTCTTAAGAAGCTTTTTTTGAAATATAGTGTTGTACTTCTCACTTAATGCAACTGTCTCGTAATCCCCAAATTTCCATTTCTTATTTAATAAATCCTTCATAAACTTTGCATAACTTGACATCTATTTCAAAGCTTCAGTGAAAGGGATATTTATCATTAACTTCCTAAGTATGTCCATGAACTTTGAAAATTGTTTATCCAACTCATGATGTCTAAGTCTTTAAGGAAATAGAGGTGCTAGTCTTTCTAAATTGATTTTAGTTACATATATTACTTTTTCTAGACCCTTAGAAACATGTTCTTTGGGTCTTTTATTTTTTCTTTGTTTCTATCACAACTCCTTTCTCTTTTTTGACCACATCCTCTATCTGTCTTCCACTTCTTAATTGGACAACTTCTATTTGTTCATTATTGTTCTCTTTATTGTTGATCTCAAAGTTACTAGGAATTGTTCCTTTGAGCCTATTGTTAAGTGAATTAGCAATTTGTCCAAGTCGATTCTCTATGTTTCTAATTGCAGCATTTTGAATTTGCAATATGTTTCCCATTTGCAATACCACTTCTTCTATAGACATCTTCTTATCCTCAAATTGTTGATCATTGTTAGAGTATGGTGGATATGAAGGTCTATAGTTTTTGTTCCCCTGATTATTCCAACTTCCATTAGGATTTGCATGATTATTTTCCCATTGTTGGCTTCCACTCCAAGTAGTGTGATTATAGTTAAAATTAGGATGGTTCTTACAACTTGGGTTGTAAAAGTTAGAATACGAGTTGTTTATGGTATTTAAAGTCTCATATGATAAGTTAGAATGAATCATATGCACTAATTAACTTTCGAATCATATGCTGAATCATATGCACTAATTAACTTTCCTCACTTACTCGAGTTAATTGAGTCTGGCTCATTCCAAATTGGTCTGACTTCCTTGATATTGCAGCAACCTGAGATGCAAGAATTGAAATCGCATCTGTACCATGAAAACTATCTACATTTCTAGGATTTACCCTTGTAGAGGGCCATTGAAATTTATTTATAGTCATTTGTTCAATTAACGCATAAACTTCATTAAATAGTTTTGACATTAATGATCCACCAGGAGCAGCGTCAATTATTAACTTAAGGGATTCTACTAACCCATTGTAAAAAGTTTAAATGATTAACCAAATGGGCATACCATGGTGTGGAAACTTTCTTAGGATTTCCTTAAATCTTTCTCATGCTTCATGTATTGATTCCCCTTCACACTGACAAAATGAGATATTATCATTTCTAAGTTTAGATGTCCTTGAAGGTGGAAAATACTTAGCTAGAAATTTCTGAGTTAACTCCTCCCAATTTTTAATAGATTTAGGTGCTAATGAGTATAACCACTATAACCACATTTTAGTCTTAAAGAAAGGAAAAAGCCTTAGTCTAACAACATCGTCTGACATCCCGTCATAACGAAATGTAGCACAAAGTTCTAGAAAACTGGATAAGTGTAAATAGGAATCCTCCCAAGGAGTTCCCCCAAACCGGTTGTTCTACACCAGTCAGATAATATCAGGATTTATTTCAAATTATTTAGCTTCTACGACAGGGGTTTCTATACTTCAGTGAATTTCATCTGAAGTAGGTTTTATAAAATCCCTCAAAGGTTTATGATGATTTTCCAAGTTATTATTTTAAATTTTTTTCATTTCCTTTATTGGTTCTTCAAGTTATTTCTATTTTTTTATTTTTTTACATTTTTCTAACACAGGATCATAAGACACAAGTCCTACAGATCCTTTATTTTGCATACGCAACAAAACAAACAAAACATAAACAATTAAACAAAAAAAATAAAAAATATATTCAACACAACAAAATATTTTCATAAACAACTTATTTTTTAAACAAATAATTTTTTCACAACACTTTTTCAAACAAAAAGCACTTCTCACTCAAAAACGCTTTTTACGACACTACAGTTTTCCAAGTCTAAGCCTAATTACTTCAACTAAAATTCTTCTAAAGTTCTTACCAAAGCATCCCGGCAAAGGTGCCAAAATCTTGATGCAAATTTTTTATATGCTTAATTTTATATATTCTATATAGTCATAATGATATAAACGCAAGTATACATATCACTAAGTAATATAGGACCTTCTGATTAAGCTCCAATTCTCGATCGCACGAGGAAGTGAGGAAGGATGTCCTTAGTTAAATTCTAGTTTAATACTATTAGTCCTTAGTTTAGAATGTCGATTAAAATAGTGTTTTATCCAGCAACTACTGCTAAATACGAATTTTAAAGGCAAGGATTGTAACTATTCCTAAATGTAAATATTAATTCTAATAATAACCCTTTTTGGATGAGTTGGTTTGGTGAACTTTAAGATGTTAAAAACTATTATTCTTATGTAGTGAATTAGATAATGTAAAGGAATGAGATACATTAAATATTGTCTATGTTAAATAGGAGCAATTTTAATTCTCTACCATGATTCAGTGTTATAGAAAATCATTGGCTAATCTTAGGTTTAGTCCCTAAATCTGTGGCTAGACTAGGAGGATACTACCTCCCACTCCAGAGCTCTCACTTCCCATCCCCTGAAGGCTAACTCCCGCTTTAATTTTTAAACACTAAGATCGAATTGGGGATTTTTAGTCTGTCACCCTAGAAATCTCCAATTCTACACCCAACAAAGTATATTTTCTTATTTATTTGCAATTTATCCCAGGAACAAAATACTCCTTCATGGACTTAAATTGATTCTCGCTCTGTTGTAGAACTTATACTCCATTTCCCGGATCATATGTCTTACAACATATTTTAACAATTCAAATTGCGAGATTGAAAAGTAAATTAAGGTCGAAGTTGAAAAACCATCACAATTTATAATTAAAACTTCTTCTAGCATGCATTCAAATATCCTAAACATGAATCCTACTCATTACAAAAGAAAAGTTAAAAGAAAATAATGGCATAATCTTCTCATGCTACTATTTCCAAAAAAGGAAGAAAGAGTAAGTGAAACACATCACGACGCATGACGAAAATACAATGATAAAGTTCATTAAATCAAAGCAAATCCACTAGATAAGTGTTTACAAAATGATTAGATAATGAAGAACACAATACTAGCTTTTTTCCCTTGAAAGAAAGATGAAAATATCTCCCAAAAAGTCTTCTGCTGATCCATGTAATGCTAGAACTTTTCCTAACATATTCTTTCAAAATTCTCTCAACAATCTCTCCAAAAAAGTAGAAATACACATTTCTACTCCTATTTTAAGATCTCTAAACATTCTCCACATTTTATCACTCAAACACACCACACACACCTTTTTTGACATAAAAGCACTCTATTTTAATATCTCTGTTCCAAACAGAATATTGCATTTATTGTTAAATGAGACTATGCAAAATGGTCTCGCGAAATTGTGATGATCAATGTGTGGAGGAATACAGTCACCAGCCTCATAGATATTAATTATGAAGCTATTGAGAATACAATCTACTGGTAAGATGTGCAAAGTTACTAACTGTTTGATTATCCTCTTTATGAATGATGGTAAAGGGTCAACTTCATCATGGCAAATTATTCCAGGTGGGTTTCCTTCCTTGTCCTGAGACAAATTATAACAGCATCGATACTGTAATGTAACCCTTTCTTTGCCATGTTTCCATTTTTTGGGCTCGGAATATGTTCTTCTTCTTAACCGACCAGCTTGACCCATGTCTCTTTCCAAAAAGACATGCTTTACAATATCATTCTGCTCATTGCCAGTGAACACATTGGTATGCAGTTCCAATTCTTCAAGTATATGAACGTACTTTCCCTAAAGCCTTTGGAAGTGCTCAAAATTTTGTTTTCTTACTTTCTCATATTTTTCCAGCTCATGCTTCAGAAGAATTTGCAAAGGAAGTGTTCTACTTATAGATTGAGGAATGTAAGGCTCAATCTCCATAAATCTTTCTTCAGTCTTTTCTTCTATAAAAGTGATCCCTTCTTCAGCTTTCAAGGGGTGAAGTGGCATTTCGACTGGCCAATTTGTGTCTTTCCCTTTTAATTTGATTGTCATCTGTGTAATAACTTCTTCATTTTCCCCTTGTTCTTTTAACTGTTCCAACATCTTATGGATGCAGTGATTCCAGTTTCTTTTCTGCGTCCGAGTGAGTGTTGCTTTACCTTATGGCTGAATGTCGTTAGGGGTAGCACCAACAAGCTCGCCTTTCCAAGTCATTACCATCAATTTCATTTGATTAATTGCAGCATCGCTCGACTCTGCTTCATCAACTTTTTCAAATTTTCTCTTCTTTGCAGCGATGAATTGACTCTTACTTCTGAATCTTAATGTAGGCTTTTACCCAAAAAACTCTTCTTTATTAACTACGGTTAAGGCCAAACTCTCATAATCTAGTTCAACCTGGTCAAATTCGAGATCAAATTCGATCACTCCTCCTCCTTCAAATTTCTCTTTTTCAACGAAAAATCCCATGGCATTTTTGAAAGTGAAAATCAATCTTCCTCCTGACATTTTTCTGCATCAAAATAGGAAAACAATCAGTATGTTAGACTGAGCTCAAGAAAGAACAATATGTTTTTATTATTTACATATATATGTATTTTTTTATATATTACATAACGTATTTTCTTATATATGTATTCAATCTACATTTACGTATATATACACACATATATTTATATATTTAGATTTACCTTCAGGATTCAGGCTGTGTAGAAGAGAAAAGAATATCGTGCTATATACACAGAATTATAAAGATAGAAATCATTGTAAAGTTATTATTATTATTATTATATTTTTTTTTTTCTTAGATATACATTTAAATAAATTTTGTTATAATTTTAGGTTCGGCCCCAGTTATAATTAAAACATCAGTACTTCTAGGAACAAGACTCTATTTTTAAAGTTTGTTCTTTCAAAACATCACGATGCATGGTACTTTTTCAGATATCGTCCATTGACAGGAATCATGGGTCGTTCTCCTTGACAATCTATTAATTGATAGGCGCCTCCAGAGTAAACCTTCTCGACGACAAATGGTCATTCCCAGGTTGGTTCAAATTTACCTCCTATTTTGCAATATGCAAGAATAGGTTTTTTAAGGACAAGAACCAAATCACCGACTTTGAAAGTCCTGGGGCGGACCAGCTTATCATGTGCTTGAATCATTCTAGCATGATATAATTCCAGATTTTGCTAAGCTATTAGTTGTTTCCCTTTCAAACTTTCTAAATCTTCTACTTGTAATCGGTTGTTCTCTTCAATAGTAAATTTATTGGCGACGAAAACTCTGAGAGATGGAAATTGAACTTCTAAAGGTAACAAAACCTCGGACCCATATACAAGAGCGTAAGGAGTAGACTGAGTTGGAGTTCTGAAGGTAAACCTGTAGGCCCGTAAGGCTTCTAATAATTGCTCGTGCCAATTTATTTTGTTCTCATCCAAAGTTTTCTTTAAGATTTTGACAAGAATGTTATTAAAAGCCTCGACCAATCCGTTATCCTTCGGGTAATAAATTGTAGAATAACGCCAATCTATTCCATGCTTTCTGAAGAAGTTGTTGATTTTTGTATTTTTGAATGCAGAACCATTATCAGATATGATTCTGTGTGGTATTACAAAACGATAAACAACTTGATTTTTGAAGAACTGCAGAGCACGGTGTGCTTTCACTTCCCAAAAAGGTATTGCCTTTACCCATTTTAAAAAATAAATTGTTGCAGCAAGTATGAACTGATGTCCCTTCGAAGATGGAGGGTCTATAGGACCTACTATATATGTACCCCAACATTCAAACGACCATGACGCTATTGTTTGGTGCAGCACATTCGGGGGTTGGTGCAAGACCACTCCGTGTATTTGGCATTGATGGCAACTTTCGACAACCTTCATGCAATCGGTCATCATCGCAAGCCAGTAATATCCTAGCCTCTTGATTTTCATTTTCATCTTAGGACCTGACTGATGAGCACCACAAACTCCTGAATGTACTTCTTTAACTATTTCTTGAGCTTCTGAACCGTTCACGCATCTCAACCAAATTTGGTCAAAAGATCTTTGGTAAAGAACATTATCTATTGAAGCATACGACAAGGCTCCTTTCTTTATTTGATGTGCCACTGACTTATCATCCAGTCAACTTCCTGTTTGCAAATATTCTACAAAAAGTTGATGCTAATCTTTTGCACTTTCTGTAGTTTTCATTATTGTTTCTTCTTTACCCAGTTTATCCAAAGTATCAATATCAATTTGAGATAAAACTTGAAGCCCATGAACAGTTAATTCAATGGAATTTTCTTTTGGACATGCAAATTCCTTAGCGAGTCTAGTTAAAGCATCTGCAAAGAGTATTTTCTCCTCTTGGGATTTTTTATATCGTTACATTTGGAATTTTTTCCAATAGCTTCATTGTATAACGGTGATATTGCTCCAATTTGGATTTCAAAATTCTATATTGTCTAGCAACCTGTTGAACAATTAACTATAAATCTCCATAGATATTAATGTCGGTTACACCCATCAATATTGCCAATTGTAACCCTGTTATCAGTGCTTCATATTCTGCCTTGTTATTTGTACACGGCCGTGTCAGATGGTAAGAGTACCTTAACATTCCTCATTTTCGTGTAATGAAAATCAGCCTAATTACAGCTTTACCACGTATTATTGTTTGCAATTCTTTATCTCTTTGTGCTGAAGAAGCACCATCAAAATACAATTCCCAACATTGAGTCTCGGGATTTTCCAAATTCATTATCTGTTCATCCGATAAGTCATCACTGAAAGGAGAATCAGTGGGTAACGGGTGCGCTGCTAGGAAATCTGCTAAAATTTTCCCTTTCACAGTTCGGAGTGGAAGGAAAGTTATAACAAATTGCAACAGTACCATGGCACACCTCGCTAACCTACCAGAAAGCATCGGTCGGGTCACTAAATTTTGCAATGGATTAAACTTTGAAATAAGGTTGACTTTGTGAGAAAGCCTGTAGTGTTGAAATTTTTGGACCACAAAGACTAAAGCCAAGCAATGTTTCTCGATCAAAGGACACTTTATTTCCGCTAGTATTAAATGACGGCTTAAAAAATAAAGAGTGTTTTCCTTACCCTCATCATTGACTTGGGCTAGTAAGGCTCTGAGGGAGTCGTCCAAAGACGCGGTATAAAGTATTAAACGCATGCTTGAAATGGGTGCTTCCAAAATAGGAGGTGTTGTCAAGAACTTTGCATCTTTCTTAGTCAACACAGAGAAAGGTTGACACCTACCTAACAAATTAGAGAGAAAGTGTCTTATACGCCAGTCTCCCTTGAAAGGATCGTAATTGCTTTAAATTTTTAGAGGGTGGCATTTCCAGGATAGCTTTAATTTTCCCCGAGTCAATCTCAATCCCGCGGTGGCGAACAACAAACCCTATAAATTTCCTAGAAGTCACACCAAATGCGCACTTTAGGGGATTCATTTTAAGCTTAAATTGCCGTAACCGTTCAAAAAAAACTCTCAAATTGTACAAATGATATTCTTTCTGCTTACTTTTGATGACCAAATCATCCACATAACATTCCACCTGATTATGAATGAGATCATAAAAAATACTTGTCCTTGCTCGTTGATATGTTGCACCAGTATTTTTCAATCCGAATGGCATCGCTGTATAGCAATAAACTCCAATTGGCGTTTGGAAAGCTGTAAACCTTTTATCTTCTGGAGCCATTTTTATTTGATTATACCCAGATGATCCATCATGATGGAGAAAATTTCGTGAGATGATGCAATATCTACCGTTAATTCTGGGATTGGAAGAGGAAACTCATCTTTTGGGTATGCTTTATTCAAATCTCTAAAGTCCAATTCAAATCTCTAAAGGTATGCTTTATTCAAATCTCTAAAGTCCACACAGATCCAAATTTGCCCATTTTTCTTCTTAACTAGTATTATTCTAGCCAACCACGTAGGGTATTGTTCTTCCTATATAAATTTAGCGTCTATTAATTTGTTAACTTCATTTATAACTTGTTGTTCAATATCAAGACGCATTCTTCTCGGAGCTTGCTTAACTGGAATTGCAGTAGGATCTAGGCCCAATGGCCCAATTTTAGGCCCAATTTATGTACTGTAACTTCTAGTGCCGATCTAGGCATCTCTTTATAACTCCAAGCGAAACAATCTCTAAATTTTATCAATAGCTTAATCACATTTATAGATTCTTCTTCACCAAGTAGAGAGCTAATAAAAATTGGACTCGGTTCTTTTTCGGTACCCATGTTAATTTCTGGTAACTTAGCTACTATTGATTTAATCTCTTCTTTGAATTCTAGTGGGGCAATCTCAATTGTAGCATCTTCATAGTTATCCAGAGCTTCCAAACAACTTCCTTCATACTCATTAGTAACAACTAAACAAAACTTTGTATCATCAATAGGTTCTACTGTGTCGAACCCAAGACCTTCTTTAAACTTGAATGTTTGATGATCACTATTCCAAAGTTTTTCAAAATATTGTGATTGAGCTATTGACCATTGCTTAGGCACCATACCTCGTTGAGCAAGATTTTGAACACAAGGCGAGTACCAATCAACAGGTAAGGTCCATGAATTCGGAAGAAAGACTATCTTATAGTTCCACATTAATTCCAGAACTAGAGAATGAAGAACCACGATCAAACTTGATTGTTTTCATACTTGCACTATGTACTTCTTTGACCACCTGACCCTCAATTTTATGAGTAGAAATCAGGGTGAGGGCCATAGTTTGTACATAGCGATTAATCTGATCATACATTCAGTCATAATCATTTTTCTCTTTGTTTTCTAAATCAATTTCAAAAAGAGGTTTCTTCTAGTTAATCGTCATTGCGCCTTTCCTTATTTTTTCATCTTCAGAACTATCTTCCAAACCAATGTTGATGATTGAATTCTTTGGTTCAACAATTTTATTGTTCCTTCCTCGACCTCATCCCCGGCCTCGACCTCGGATACGAGTTTTAGAGGAACTCTCACCCTCTTGTTGTAAAGGGGTAATAAAAGATCATTGAATTGGTTTTGGATGACCTTGTCCTTGTATATCTTCTGGTCCTTTTATGTTTCATGTAATATTGTCTTGAGGTGTAACATTCCTTTCCAGAGGAGTATAGTAAGTGGTATCTTCATGAATACCTACTTCATGAATTGAAAACGGCTGTAGATCTCCCTTTATACAATATTCTTGTCCTTCCAAACAATACTTTATGCATTGGTGTAGTGAAACTAAACTATTCTCATGAATCCAGGGTCGGCCCAATAGAGCATTGAACGAAGTCTCATCTCATAATCAATGATTTGGAATTTTGCAGTTGTTACTAATTGTCCAATTTTCATCAGTAATGTAATTGATCCAAGAGCTCTTTCCCCTTTCTGGTTAAAGCCTCTTAACATCATCTTATCAACAGTCAATTGTCTTGCATCTATGTCCAATAGGCCAAAGTCCGTAAACTCATTATATTAATGGATGTCCCTAGATCCACTAATACTCTAGAGAGCATAAAGTTGCCGATGTTGATAGAAATATACAACGGACGATTATGATCAGTGGTCCCAAGTAGAAAATCATCATTTGTTAATGTTATTTTTGTTTGTTCTCTTAATGAACAAACCTCATCTGAGGAAGTACTAGCAAGTTGAGCTAAATAGGTTTTTGGATCTAGCAAAGCTTTTTTTAAAGCCTCTCTCATTTCCTTTGATAGGATTAGAGCATTATATATACTTAACTTAGCAGGTAATTTCCTAAGATAGGCTATTACATTATAGTCCACCTTAATGTTTGTTTCCTCATTTCCCTTTTGGACAGGTATTTCGTCAATCGGTGGGACTGGATTATCCTGAATAAATGTTTGTTTCATTGCATCTTTTGGGCCCATTCTCGGAGGCAATACTTTTTCGCTTCTCAAATTTATTTTTGTTACTTTATTTGAATCATGCCTTGACTTTGGAATTGCCTCCACATAAGCTGGAGTAACTAATTCTTCTAGGATTTTTTCCAAATCCAAAGATTCTAACTCTATCACAATTGGCGATCCATGAAAGTCAAAGACGGGTGCATCGTCTTCTGAATCATAATTGTTATTATCAATATTTTCTCCTGGCTCACCGTCACATGTGCCAGAACTTTGTACGATTTGAGAGTTATTAGAAATATTGAGATTATTATCGGGGTTTGGTTGATGATCATCGATCGCATCATCAGTAGAAACAGCCAAAACATAGCTAAAATCAAATTTCATTACATGCCCCTGAAGGAGCAAATAAGAAATCATACAGAGGCAAGGATTTGGGAGATTTCTCACCCAAATCCATGGAAACTAATCTTGGACAGTCAAATTTTATTTCACACTTAGGCTTTTTGGTGAATTTTTTAGTCTTCTTCAAATCTTCTTCTACTGCAATTGACAACAGGGGTTTAGCAGAATCGGAATTCTGAATTGTAGCTTGTACTGAAGCATTGTGAATTTGATTCAATATCTTATTTGAAGATTTCATCCAAACTATGTTCCATCCATCATCGACTCCATAAGGATCGATTGGAACAGTAGGCTCAACCAAAATTGTATTGTGTATTTATTCAATGTGTATTTATAATATGATTACTAGGAGCACTGCTCCCCTATGGAACTTACTTTACCTATTTAATCGTATATGGCATCTGTTATCTATTCATTCTTTGCAGGTTCATTTTTCCTTCATACATAGGGAGGGTAATGCCCCAACCAATTATTTGTCTAAAATGGGCCATGAAAGGATCTATGTTGGCCTCCACCCCACTTATGTGTTAAGGCGATTTTTGCTTGGGGATAAATTGGATTTCCCGTACATTAGAGCATGATCTTCTATTTCTATGACTTTTTTGTTTGTTGGTTTCTCACAAGTTTTCACTGGTAGAATATTTGAAGGCTCTCATTAATTTTGTTACTTCATTTTGGCACTGCAGTTATAATGAGTTGTTTGGATCTAACTATATGGATGCACTGTTTGCGAATTCATTCGGGTTTCTTCTGCCCCGAGCTGTTTGGATGGGGTTTTCTTGGCTTTACAACTCCGTTTGCAGCATCTTTTTTGTTTTCATCACTTTTACTTGTCTATATGGAGTATACATCTTTTGATTGCTATACACTTTGGTTGGGACACTTGTAATTTTGAGTTATTTTTTTGCGTGGAGTTGCAAGGTGGGAAGAGGAACCCCTAGGTTTTTCATTTCTTCTTTTAAGTTTTTAGTGGGGATCCTCTCTCCCTCCCCTTTTTTGTAACCTTTGTTTTATTTAACGAGTAGGGATCCACAAGTTGCTCTTATAAATATATATATATATATATATATATAT
>NW_018219990.1:44474-103612 GCF_001263595.1 Phalaenopsis equestris
CCGTGTTCCGTGTATTTGACAAATTTAGAAAAAATTTATAAGCATCTTTGTTTACCCAATTTTATGGAAAATTTGAGATATAATTGGATTTAAAACAAAATGGTGCAAATTTTGGAATTGGCGCCTGAGGGACCAGATTGGCACCTGAGGGGCCACTTTCCAGAGAGCTGGCGCTTAAAGTGTCAGAATCTGCGGTTGAGGTGTCGTGACGAGACGACAAAAATGACTTAACACATTTCAAAAGGTGGTTTTTGGCACTTTTTGACAGGTTCACTTCCTAATAACTCCCAAGAATTGATTCCTAAACCTATTTTAGTGGGGAAAACAAGGGAAGAGTGGAAATTTTGTAAATCTATTAGCTTCCCAGTCAAAAGTTACCGTGAGTTGTGGAATTTTCAGCCGGAGGAAGCTCATCAGTTTTGATACGCAAACATTATACAATTGAGTTTTTGTGAAGAATAGGCTAATAAAAGAAATGGGATTTATGAATCAGGGATTCAAAACACTGAATACTAATGTGGAGGAGATTATTACACAGAGACGCTGGGAAGTGCTTTGTTATACCTCTGTCGATGTAGTTGTCCTTGTGGTGAAAATTTTTTATGCAAATATTCATGGAATTAACCATGCAATTGTCTAAGTGTGAGGCAGGTGTGTACATATCACCCCTTCAAGAATAAACTATTTGTTTATGATTGAAAGGGTACCTATTTTCCACTACATAAAATTTGCCCCTGCAAGATAAAATATGAACAACATCTATTGGTTTCTTACGGATGAGGTTGCAAATTGAGAGACTTGAGATAATGGAAATGTAAGTTTTTCTTCATCACTGTTGAATTTTATGTCTAAGGCGTGACATTTCTTTATTACATCAAAATTACTTCCTGCATTGAAAATTAGTAAGGTTACGAAGGAGAGTGATATTTTGAATTATTGTATTCAAAATGGTAAACCTATTGATGTTGGTACAATAATTATGAAATCATTTTTGGGTTTGATCATCAATAGATCTACTAATGGAGTGGGACATCCATCTATTCTTTTTTTATTGTGCAGTCAATCGCAAGTGCATTATGAAAGTTGGGAAAAAGTCTTTCCTTGGAAGCGAATGGACCTAGAAGGTTATTACAACTGCATGGAAATGAGGGATGAGAATGATATGATTATATTGATGTATCAATCATCCCATAATTCATCACCTATTCAGCCTTACTTTAGTTCGAATGCAATTTTGAAGAGGAACAAGAAGATAGAGAATTAAGTACAAAACCTTACACATTCAATTGGGAATATTTTTGAAATGTTGGATCATATAGATTGGAGGTTGAAAGAGCATTTTGAACATACTGGATGTATTGAGGATGGTTTGGTGCATATGTTTAAGAAACATGATTGGATTGAAGAAGATTTAACGAATGAATTTCCTTATTGACTTTCTACAACTTATACATGCTCTACCAATCAATGGGATACATCCAAGAAGAAGAGAGCAAAAAAGATATTTGAATTTACTTTATGCACAAAATGCATATTTAATATGGCTTAATTATGTTATGGTGTTATGTTGAAATGCATTTACTTTCATTGTTGGAATTTATTTTTAATTATTGTTCGGTATTTTGATACATAGATTTTAGTTTTAGGATGTTTGGTTTGCTTAGGACACTGAATTAGATTTTGTTGGCTTGAAAACTGTCAGTTTGTAATAGTGTGGATTTCATATATACATATATAAAAGTGCATATATAAAAGTGAGCTTTGTGTTGTTTGAGAAATTTTTGCATTAGAAAGTTGTTAAAAACTACTCATTATAAGAGTTTATTTAAGTTAATTAGAGGTTGATGTAATGCAGTACGGATTAGATTTCCACGGAAAAATGAAATATGAAAAATTTTAGCATTGGCGCCTCAGGCGCCAAATTCCTGAAAACGCCCAAATGAGTTAAGAAAATGAGAAATAGCCCAGTAAAACTCCATTTTCATTGCTTGAGTGGTCTCCTACCTCTAAGCCACAACATAGGACTTCACATTGCATGGATTTGAGAAGATTTCAAGGGATAAAAATCTTAGACTTCATCTTCTCTCTTCATCTTCTCTTGGTAAGAGTCTCTTGGTAAGAGCTTCACTTTAAATTAGAAACTTTTTATTTTCACCATGGATTTATCTTACACTATGGAAAAATCCAAAATTTGAGAATTTGTTGAAGTAGTTTTAAGAAAACCCATGGTGATTGGTTTCTTATCGAATAATCTTACTTGTGAAGTTAGATTATCGATTTTGTAATTTATTTGGATTTTCATAGAAATTCAAATGACTCCATGTGTAAAAAAAGGAAAACCTACGGGAGATTTTGACTCGAGAAGATCTGTAATTATAAGTCCCAACATAGTTACAACACTCAAATGGGTTCGAGAAAGTTGATTCATAAACAAGCATTTACTAAACCAGGTGGAGAGATCGAGTGATTGATTGTCGCTAAAAAATGGGAGAGATTCTGCTGCTTTATTGTAATAGCAATTGTACAATTGATCCGAGAGTTCTATGCCAACTTGTGATTTACTTCAGATGATCACATCTTCATGAGAGGTAAGCAAGTTAAGTTTTCTATAGTAAATTTAAATGCATTTTATGGATTTAGGAATGTATTCCATTGTGAATATGTTGCATTCGTGATGACTGACTCATCACTGGATGAACTAATTGCCTTTTTGACTAATGGATAAGGAGAATGGAAAATCAATAACAATAAGAAAGTTAATTTCTCCACCTCCATGATGACTTTTCAATCAAAGGTATGAAATTACTTCATCTTCGCAAAATTGTTTCCAACAAATCATCTGAGTGAAGTAACAAAGAAAAGAGTTGTGCTAAATTTCTGCATTCAACAAATGAAAGTAGTAGATGCTAGCGCTCTTAAAGTACATCATGCTTGAAGTATAACCAGAAGTGCTACAGCTGGTGGTTTGAGATACCTTGCTCTGATTTTTACTTTAGTGAATAATCTGATATAGAATTCCTTTAAAATGAAGAAAACTGTAGCCACAGAAACCAATTGGGTGACATATAGTTAAAAGATTTGAATCATTTGTTGAATCTAGGAGTGGAGGATGTGATAGAGACTCAACATCTGTTGTAGGGACATCTACTTTTAGATCTGCTCCACTTGAAAACATCATGGAGCATCTTATGATACAACATATAAATATGGTGAGTCTGAAAACAAGATTGGAGGAATTGAAGCAAGGAATGCATATAATGATGAGTATAATAAAACGAGAGTGCAATATGATATAGCATATCAGGAGGCCCTGACTAGATATCTTATGGGTGAATATAATGTGAAATTTCCAACTTGCCCCAGTTTTACTCCTTATTTTCCAGCTCATGAAGAAGAAGAAGAAGAAGAAGAATAAGATGATGATGATGAGGAGGAGGAAGAGGATGAAGACTGATTTTACTTTAGGAGTTTGATTGTTTTTTATTTATTTTCCTTAAAATTGTTGTAGTAGAAACTTTCATTTTAATGTTGTGTTATGAACTTAACTGTAATAGTAATTGTAGATTTTTATTTTTTTGCATTTCTAGTAATTTTTATTTCTGATTTATTTTTTAATGCTTGGCAAGTACTTTGAAGTATCATGTGTTTCATTTAGTGCTTCAAAACTTGCATTTTTTTAAGTTAACACATGCAGTATACCAGAGTTCAAATTCATATTCAAAAATTCTCTAGAGGATTGTTTTTATTTTTATCCATTTACTATTTTCTTTCACCTACAAAAAAAATTTCTGTACTGAACATTTTTAATTACTTAAAACTTAAGTTTCGGGGAAAGAAAATTTTCTTTTAAGAAGAAAAAGTGAAACTAAATTTTATTTTTCCTCAATTAACTATATTTTTTCAATTAATTTAACATGACATTGGATATTTGGGTTTAACTTTAAATGCCCATATTTATGATTGCAAATATTATGGTAAACTAGGTAAAAGTTTTTAATAATAAAGCTCAATTTTAAAGTTAAAGATATTTAATATGAAAGGATAAAACTATGTTTTTATATTTAAAGTAAATAAAATTTTATTTTTGAAGTATTAATAATGTTTTAGTTTTATGTAATAAGTAACGAATGAGACTTTAAGACAAATCATCAAAACTAATATGAATTTATAAAGTGAAAAAATATAAAAAGTTTTAACTATAAGAAGATGATAGTGTAGTTCAAAATTATTAAATGCTATAAAGATATAGTAATTGTCACTTTAAAAATAAAAAGAAAAGAAAGGATTGAAAAGATTCTAAAAAGAAAAGAAAGAAAAAAAGGGAATGTGAGGAGAAGCTTGAGGAAATGCCTGATAAAAAATTGGATTCACATGAATCAACATGAGGAAAAGGCTTTATTACATATTTTTAAATTTTTTTTAAGTATTAGAATCCAAAATATTAAAGTATTCATGAAATTATCTTTCATACTGATATTCTAAGTATCTTTGATATAACAAATTATCTTCTTGAAATGAATAGAGATTCAAAAATCTTAGATTTGATTACTAAAAATTCTTAGAATTATAGTTTTAATCTAACTTATTAAAAGTTTTTTTAAATTTTGTTTAAATTTTTTTATTTTATTTATTAAACTAAAGTATAGAACTTTATAAGTTAATCTCTTTCCTAAGTCATATTTTTATGTAGTAAAAGTGTCACTTCAGGACAAATAACATTTAAGTTTGGGGGATTTTGATACACCAAAATAATGTGTTATTTTAAGTGTACAGTTTATGCTTATTTTATGTGATATTGCAATTTAGGAAAGGTTATTTTCATGTTTTTTTTTGCAAGCATATAATTTTTAAGCATTTGGAGCAAAAGTAGCAAAAAAAGATGAAATTTGGAGCCAAAATAGCAAATTTTGTGATTCTGACACCTGAAGCACCACTTTAGAGAGACCTTGTGCTTGAAGAACTAAACATGGTGCCTGAAGTTCCATTATACAAAGACTTGGCACCTGAAGTGCCAGATATGGCGCCTGAAGTGCCAGAATTGGCGCCTGAAGCGCCAGAGCCCAAAAACAGTGCGGACTTAGGTGACTTGGCGCCTGAAGCGCCAGGTAAAAAACTTGATGAATTAATGAAGTTTGGAATGAATTTTTCACAAACTTTAAGGCTCAAAACATTTCAAACACCCCATGGAGTGATTCAATGCTTCTAGACACTTTGCAAGGTTCTCTAATGACGGGATATGTCTCTTGAATAAATGGACATGCCTTTTGGAATTCAAAAGGTTTGAGTTTTGAAAAGAATTTTGAAGGGAATTTTGAATTCATATTGGATGGGAGCTAGCCTCTAATAAAAGAGAGAGGAGTCTAAGGTATGTCTGGGTGGCGTGAGGATGCTGAAAGAGAAAGGAGAGTGTGGTGTGTGAGAGAGAAGAGAAGTTTGGTAGAGAGAAAGTCAAGGACTTAGAGATTTTCTTCAAGGGTTGTAAGAGGAGAGGGAATGTGAGAGATTTCTTCTTCATTACACTTCCAAGAGAGAATTGAGAGTGCTTGTTGAGGGAAAGTGAGGGAAAGTGCTTAAAGAGAACTTCTCAGGATTTACTTAGGAAGGATTGTGAGATAAGTTGTGTCATTTATCTCTTTATTTTGTAAACTTGTTTTTATAAATGAAATAAATGTTTTGTCATATCCTGCTCATAAATTCTATGTCGTCATCTTTGTCCTTTTCTCTACTTTGAGATATGGTTTTGTGAAGAATTAATTTTATTTTATCTAGTTTTAAATGTCAATAATTTGTGATGATTTAAACTCCAACCTTGATTTACCTTTTGATTTGGGCAACTGAAATGTTAATATATGTTGAGAATCATATGATCTGAGAAGGCTATGATTTCTACAATATGGTGAGAGTCACATTCAATTTCATGGGTGAGGATGATATCCATGGGGTTTACTGTAAATAAATAGAGAAAAATACTTTGTAGGGTGGAGAATTGGAGATTTTAAGGTAACAGATTAAAATTCCCAATTTGGTCCAAATGATTAGAAACTAATGCAAGATTGTTAGCCCTCAGGTGAGGGAGAAGTAGGAACTCTAGAATGAAAGCTGGTATCCCAACCTAACTACAAAATTAAGAAACAAACTGTGGATTAGTCAATGTTCTTTATGGCTCAAAAGATAAAAGAGGGTAAGGAATAGGATTGCTTCTATTTGGTACAATACAATTATCAAAAGAGGGTAAGGAATATGATTGCTTCTATTTGGTACAATACAATTATATATTATATTTTCAAATGATTTCAATTTATTCACAAACCATATACTCATTGTAAAGTTTTTTCACAATCCATATACTCGTTGTAAAAGGGAAGTATGCTTTCTTAAATTTGAACTCTTCATCACAAAAACTCTTTTTAGATTATAGAATTTTACTTTCAAATTTTAGATATAGTTTACCTAACTTTGTTCTTTTAACTGCATTTTATTTAGCAAACACTCAATCACTTTAGATTTAAATTTCTTACTTCCAATTTGAAGTTTGAATTGGAGTTTAACATTACAGTCATAGAAATTTATTCATAAGCATTTCTATCTTCCCAGTGGGATCGATATCTAAGTCTCCATTAGATCCCTTTGTTACTTGAACAATATGTATACTTGTGTTATTATTACAGGTTTGACAGTTTATGATTTTTAAAAGATTGATTTTTTTCTACAAAAGTTATTTTTATTTGGATTTGAATTGCATGTTTATTATTAACACTACCATGTGCCTGCTTTGTAATATTAAAAAATATTTACAAAAAAAATACGCAACAAATCAGCCCGCATCAATTTTTCAATCAATGGACAAAAAAAATTTATCTTTTTCTATCATGTCCAAAACATCAAAAACTTTCTTGAATATAATTCAAATCTTTCTTATAAAAGTCTTGAAATTGAAATAATTCCTCTTCTTGCTCGTGTTTTAACTCTTTCATTTTAGATTTAACTTCAAATTTTTTTTTGAAACCGTGTTCACTTAGATAACTTATTACAACCATTTTGTAACATTCACCACCTTTACCTTTTGCAGGATACTTCATTGATTTTGAAAAATTAAACCTAACTTTTTTATCATTGACACGTATAGTTAATTCCCCTTTCTGCACAACTATCATTGCTCTTCTTGTAGCTCGGAATGGTCTCCCTAAAATGATAGGCATCTCTAAATCTCCCTCCATATCTATCAAAATGAAATCAACTAGAAAGATAAATTGATCTACTTTCACTAAAACATCTTTTATAACTCCTTTAGGCTATGTTATTGAATGCTTTGCTAACTAAAGAATTACAGTAATAGGAAATATTTTTCATAATCCCAATTTTTTAAATATTGATAATGACATAAAGTTAATGCTTGTGCCTATATTACATAAAACTTTCTTATAAAACGTGTCTTCTATTGTACATGGAATTGTGAAGCTACCAGGATCATTAAGCTTACAGGAAATTTTTCTGAATTATAGTCTTGCATTCCTTACTAAGTGCAATAGTCTCATTATCTTCAAACTTCCTTTTCATGTTAAGAATATCCTTCATAAACATCCTAGAGCTTGGCATTTGTTTTAAGGCTTCATTATATGAAATATTAAATGTAAGCTTCTTAAAAATTTTAAAAATTTTCAAAATTGATTATCGAACTTCTATTAACAATGTCTCTGAGGAAATGGAGGTGGTTGTTTTTCGAGCCAATTTTAAGTGGAGAAATAAGTCTCTCTAATCATTTTGGAGCTTCCTCTTCAAGATCTTCAATTTTTTCTCTCTCTACTTAAATCTCTTTTTGAACTCTACCTTCCAAATCTTTTCCGCTTCTAAGTTGAACGGCTTTTACTTGGTCATTATTATGGTCTTTTAGATTTACTTCTCTATTACTAGTAAGTGTTCCTTGAGATCTATTACTTAATGAATTTGTTATTTGTCTCAATATTTCTAAGAGTAGCTCCTTGACATTGTAACTAATTTCCCATTTGTAAAACTTCTTCTATAAACTACTTTTTCTCCTTGAATTGTGGATTACTATTAAAACTTGGAGGACAAATAGGTTTATAATTACTATTATCTTAGTTTTTTCAGTTTCGTAATGAGTTTACTTGGTTGTTCCCTTATTGCTGATTATTATAACCTGAGGTATTATTCCAGTTTAAGGTTAGGATGGCTCTCCCAACCTGGGTTATAAAAAGTTTGAAAATGAGTTGTTCTGCTTGTTTTTTATGGCATTTAAATTTTCTAATGATGCTTTAGAATCTACAATTTGGCCTAATAAATTCTCTTCAATCATTGGAACTAGTTGGGAAAAATTACATCCAAATTGGTCTAACTTCCTTGAAATTGTAGCAACTTGATTTGCTAACATTGCAAAAACATCAGATTCATGAATATTTACTATTTTAATAAGATTTACCCTCTCATAAAGCCATTGAAAATTATTTGTAGTCATCTCATCAATTAAATCATAAGCATCATGAAATGGTTTTGACATTAATAAACCATTAGCAGTGACATCGATAATGGATGTAAGTGATCGAGCTAGTCGATTGTAAGAGGTTATAATTGTTAACCAATCTGATATAGCATGGTGTGGACAGTTTCTCAGTGGTTCTTTAAATTGTTCCCATGCTTCATAAATAGATTACCCTTCAAATTAACAAAAAGATGTAATATCATTAACAAAAAGATGTAATATCATTTCAAAGATGTAATATCATTTCTAAACTTCATAATTGTTGACTGCTTTCAAATACTTGATACAATCAAAGGATGTTAAACCAAGATTAATTAGATGGATACATCTATTGCAAGAGTTAGATTTTCTTGTAGTTGATAGAAAGGGAAATGATAATCAAATAGTTGATCATTTGTCAAGAATAGAAAAAAAAAAAACTAATTTTGCAAATGAAATTTTAGAGAATTTCCCCAATGAATGATTATGTAGTATTGATGAAATGGATGTGACCGGCTATGCCGATATAGTAAATTGTATTGTAAGTGATATTCTACCACCAGATATTAAGAATCAACAATTAAAAAAATTTATATATGATTCAAAATTCTTTTTTTGGGATGAACCATATTTATATAAATAATGTAAAGATCTAATTATTAGGAGGTGTGTGTCTTATGAAGAAACTCAACAAATATTTGAAGATGTCATGATTTTGAATTTGGAGGACATTTTGGGATTGATAAAATTGCTTATAAAATTTAAAAATTTTGCAAGCTAGATATCTGGATTTTATTGTCCTACAATCTTTAGTGATGTTAATGCGTATATTAAAACATTCAATCGATGTCAATGTGTAGGAAATATTTCTAGAAGAAATGAAATGTTTCTAAAATACACATTGGAAGTTAAAATTTTTGATGTGTGGGGATTATATTTAATGGGACCATTTAAATGTGAGGCTCAGAATGTTTCTAAATTTTTTTAAAAAAATACTTTTATAAGATATGGAATGTCAATGGAGGATCCGATTTTAGGAATAAGAGAACCGAGAAATTGATTAGAAAATATGATATTATGCATAGATTATCCACTGCATATCATCCTCAGACCAGTGGTCTAGCAAATATATCAAATCGTGAAATAAAATGGATTTTATAAAAAGTTGTAAATTCATATAAATTTGATTGGTCTGCTAGATTAGATTTTGCATTGTGGCATATAGAACTGATTATAAGACTTCTATTGGAATGTCCCCAAATAGACTTAATTTTGGAAAAACATGTCACTTACTAGTAGAATTGGAGCATAAAGCTATTTGGGCTATTAAGGAATTTCATTTTAATCTAAAAGACACTAGTGAGAAGATTATTGCAACTCAATGAGCTTGAGGAGATTAGAAATGATGCATTTGATAATGCAAAAATCTATGAAGAGAAAATGAATATATGGCATGATTGGAAGATTATTAAAAAGAAGTTTGAACCTGGATAAGAAGCTTTATTATATAATATAAGATTGAGATTATTTACAAGACAACTAAAATATAGATGGTTAGGACCATGTTGACCTCACTTTTGGTTGAGTTTTAGTTTTCCCTCTTTAGTAGCCTAGGGTTAGCTATAAGATTTTCCTGTTGACTATTCCTAAAAAATTAGAAAGGAACCCTCACCATTAAAAACTCAAAACTCTTTCTTGCTCAACTTGAAGTTCCACATATTGGTCCTAACATCTCACCTTAGCTGGGGTCACTATGGGGGAACTCAAGGAGAGTTCCCATAGGATTGTTTGGCCTTAGAGTTGACCCTAGGTGTTGGTCTGGACACTCACAAACGTGACCCCCTTTACTTTCACTCGCACTCACTATCGCCCAAAATGACTCACAACCCTAAAACCCAAAATTGTTGACTTTGATCCCTTGTTATTTTGGGTGACTCATTTAGACGGTCCCCTATACCCACTAGCCCTAGACCAGGTTTTAGCTAAGACAAGTACATAGAGGACCCAAATGGGGATTTCATTGATCCATAGCTCATACATGGTGGCGGGGCAAAAATCTATGAAGAGAAAATGAATATATGGCATGATTGGAAGATTATTAAAAAGAAGTTTGAACCTGGATAAGAACCTTTATTATATAATATAAGATTGAGATTATTTACAAGACAACTAAAATATAGATGGTTAGGACCATGTTGACCTCACTTTTGGTTGAGTTTTAGTTAACTTGGCATATTGCCCGTAAATCCACCGAAATTAACTGAATGCCCTTCAAACTCTTAATTTGGTCAAAATCTTCAAATTCATCTAAAATACCCAAATTAGTTCAAAAAATCATTTCAAACCATTTCAAATTGCTCAATTTACCCAAAACCACCCAAAAATTCCAAAATCACCAAAATACCCCCAAAAGTACCCAAACTTTCCCAAAACATCCAAAATTACTCCAAATGTCTCCAAAATCAATTTGGACACTCCAATTAAACCTAGTTTAGCCAATTTGACCCTTTTGATCAAAACCCCAAATTTTCTTTAAAGGCCGAATTTCCCCAAATTCACCTCAGATGTCCATCAATTTGGGCCCAATTTCCCTCAATTTCATTCCTACAATCAAATTCACCTTTCTCATGACCAATTTAAACCAAATCCAAGCCCAACTTCCCCATGATTTGAGCTCAACTTTGATCTAAGTCAAATCCTCAATTTTGGTCCTATGACTTAATCTCACCTAATTGAACCCCATGACGTACTTAATTTGCCCCAATTTGAATCTTAAATTCTTCATAGCAATACTACACATTAAATTTGAACTTTAATTTGCCTTGTTGAAGCCTCAATTTCATTTAATTTTGATCCATGACCAAAAATTCCCAAATTTGCCCCAAATTGGTTGTCCCCAAAATCCACCAAATTGAATGCCCTAACCCCAAATGTAACACCCAATTGATGTTGAAAACTCTTCATGACATTCCTATAGACCATTTTCAACCATCAATTTAGTACCCAAACTTTCCCAAAACATCCAAAATTACTCCAAATGTCTCCAAAATCAATTTGGACACTCCAATTAAACCTAGTTTAGCCAATTTGACCCTTTTGATCAAAACCCCAAATTTTCTTTAAAGGCCGAATTTCCCCAAATTCACCTCAGATGTCCATCAATTTGGGCCCAATTTCCCTCAATTTCATTCCTACAATCAAATTCACCTTTCTCATGACCAATTTAAACCAAATCCAAGCCCAACTTCCCCATGATTTGAGCTCAACTTTGATCTAAGTCAAATCCTCAATTTTTGTCCTATGACTTAATCTCACCTAATTGAACCCCATGACGTACTTAATTTGCCCCAATTTGAATCTTAAATTCTTCATAGCAATACTACACATTAAATTTGAACTTTAATTTGCCTTGTTGAAGCCTCAATTTCATTTAATTTTGATCCATGACCAAAAATTCCCAAATTTGCCCCAAATTGGTTGTCCCCAAAATCCACCAAATTGAATGCCCTAACCCCAAATGTAACACCCAATTGATGTTGAAAACTCTTCATGACATTCCTATAGACCATTTTCAACCATCAATTTAGACTTAGCTAAATCTTAGCCATCTCTAGACCCAAGTCTGGCCCAACATGCCCAAATTGACCAAAATCCTAAAATCCTTCAAATTGAGCTTCTAATTAAACTCAAAATTACCTCAATTCTTCACTAAAAATCTTCATGACAATAATCTACACAATCTTGATCAATTAATTGGGTTCAATGTCATGACTAGCCTAACTTAAACACAACCTTTGTCCATTTGGACCCAAATTCGACCAATGCTCCAAATTTAACTTAGCCATCCTAAAGTCACCAAATTAAGGTTTCCACAACCACTAAGCTCCTCCTTTGGACCACCCTAAAACATACTAAATCCACCCAAGCAAGCTATGGACCAATGGGCCCCTAAATTAAGGAATTTATTCCAACTTTTGGGTCTTAAACAAAATATTACTTCCATCCTGAAAAACCCTTGGAGGTAAATCATAATTAAGCCTCCCGCTGATTTACCTAACCTTCTGGCCACCTCCCCTGGCACTGCCGGCCGGCATAGTGTCTGGAAAACACTAAAATCGAGAGCCCCAAGCTCAAATTCAAACCCAAATTCAACCACCTTAGCTGGTCAATCCCAATTGGTTTAGCACTTTGAAACCCTCCACATAAGCATCAATTTGCACCCATTAATTGGCCCTTAGCTTCTTCTTAAGCAATTTTATTTAAACTCACTCACTCATGGTAAAAAGAATAAGTGTGCTAAATCCTTGGGGAAACTCTTTCCAATTGCTCTCATACACTCTCCAAGAACTTCTAAGCTCACTGCCACCATTTTTCCCCACTAATCCCCACTACGCAAGCCCAATTTTGAGCTCAAACTTTCAGCTCAAATTAGGACATTTCTTTACAGTCCGCCAAACTTAAATTAATTGTTCACACACCATCCCCACAGTGAGAGGAGTTGATTTCCCATCAAAGACCCCTCTCAAACAGCCTCTAACTTAGCTCTAGACCAACACCTAAAATTGAGCTTGATCAAATTCATACTTAGACAATTCACCAAGGCACAAGACTTCATCCAAAGGCTCATTGGGTCCAATCAAAGCTATCACAACCATCTGATTAAGGCCTCCCCTTTCAGACAAAGGTATTGAGCTCTAACCCTAGCCTAAGCTTATTTTGATTCTCCATTTGTAATGTCATGAATTTACACTTCATTAACCACATATATGTGTTTTTCTTGAGTAGATGAAAGTTTAGAAACAAACCCCAAGCAATTTGGTTGAGTTTAGGCAAAGATCTTAATGTTTTAGTATGAATGGCTCACGGGTTAGGTCATATGGGGACTATAATAGAGAGCCGTACAATTGCACGTGTATCCAATGGACGGAGGAGATCAAGCTGGACAGACCTCGGTGCATAAGGCTCAATCTGCGTGGAGGCTACATGGCTAGCAGCGTCAAATGGCAGAGTGACGTGTGGAGCCTTCGGAGCGGACGAGGTTGAGGTGGTGTCGCGTGGATAAGTAGAAAAATATGGGATTTTGGAATTATTTTTAGTACCTATATTTCAAAAATTCATATCTTTCTTTAGAAAAATCATAAAAGTAAAAAAAAAATTCCATCTTGCTCATTGAACAGAGGAGAATAATGTGGAACAAAAAAATTTTTTTTAATGATTTAAATACCCTTTGTGGTATTTAATTCTCCATGACTTAAAATATTTCACCATGACTTGAAATTTTGAGAGTTTATTTCCCATCACAAAGGAGATGTTCTCTAATTTTTCCAAGATCAGAGGGCATCTCTATGCCTCTAGCCCTAATTTTTAAGCTAAAGTGGTCATTCTAACTTATTTTAATGATATAAATCAAAATATCACTTTGAAAATTTTGAGAATAATTTTTGTAGGTTTGCTGTGGTCAGAAAAGTCTAAGAAAAATATCATGATATTTTGAATTACCTTGTGAATTACTATATTTAATTAAATATGAATATCTTGTACTAATTATTGTAAATTATATACTTATGAAAAATTATCAAAATAAATCCCACACTGTTCATAAAAACCATATTTTACATAATATAAAAATTTAAAAATTATTTTATTAAGTCTACACACTAAAGTTTAATTTCTAAGAAACCATACTTTTTTGTACAAAAATAGATATAATAAAGTAATTACACTTGGGAAAATTTTGAAAAATTATTTTCCGAGCTCTTTGTGATTAGAGGCACTTAGGAAAAATAAAAGTTATTTTTTGGTAAAATACTTGATTTTTGAGCTTTATTTTGAATTTAAATATTTAAAATAATTTAAAATCTCAAAAATACCAAAGTATTTCAAAATGTATTTAATTGCTCCCTGATCACATGGGACTCATTAAAAACATTTTTCCTAATTTTCCTAAGTTAAAAAAAAAAGAAATTTTTTAGGCTTGAAATAAATTATCTCCCAATTCTCACTAAAATAATTACATTAAATAAATTAAAAATCACAAAATTATAAAATTTGATTCTCTGAGTTTCTTGAATTCAGAGAATTCTATTAAAATTATAAAATTGATTTTTGTTAGTAAAAATATTAGTTTCTATTTAATTTAATATTAGAAATTGATTATAAATTAAATAATAAAAAAAATTAATTCAAAAAAATCATGAAATCTTGCCTAAGTGTTTCTCTGAACTTAGGAAACCTCTAATAATTCTTCCATAATTAAAAGGCTTTATTTTCGAAAGATAAATAAACGAACTTTTGAAAATCCTATTTTTCTAAATTGGAATAATTATTTAAATTAAATTGAAATTTGGAGAGGTCTAAATGTTCTCTTTTAACATTATATTTAACTTAAGGATATGACACTCTAAACCCTAAAAGTCATTTGAGCTGTGTTTAGTGAGTTATGAGGTGAAGTGCCTCAAGGGCAAAGTGGTAATTTTAGACTTTAGTGCCTTAATCAAAATTTAGGATTAACCAAGGTAAAATAGGTAATTTTGATCTTAATAAAATTGTTTGGATGATTGAAACACAATGGGATTAAAAGGTAGAAACACACTCTCCACCTTTACACAATGTCAACAAGATTATAAACCTCCTAATCCTCATGACTTGGAAGTCAATTAAAGATCAAATGATTCTTAAGAAAGTGGCTTAAGTTAGAGAAGATGATAACTTACTTTTCTTAAGCCCAGTGTTGAGGATGGTTTGATTATTTGACAAGAATGCACATCACTCAAAATCAAAACTTTGATGTCACCATTTCCCCCATTAAGATTGTTAAAGGCGTGGTAGTGACGTAGGCTCAATATCTAAACTCAATTGATTGTATTTAGAAAATGATATGATTGGAAATCAACATCGACAAACACTACAAGCCTGACTTTAATTGTGGGCTAATTTAATTGTGGGCATCAAAATCTTTAAATGACTTAAACTTGCTTCAAGGACACTCACTCACATAACTCATAAATGAAACCTTCACCTACTCATGAAATTTAAATTCCTTATAAGATTATATACAAGTCTTTCAAGTACTGACCTTTCAGGTGCTGGAATGAGAAGACTCAACAGGTACGCTTTTAAATTAATGCATTTACCTCTCTGTACTTCTTGTCTCGAGCTTGCATGTTAAACAACAATGTCACCCTGCATAAAAACCAAAATTGCGAGGTTAGTCGTAAAACCAAAACCAAACTAAAATCAACCATGATAAAAATTCACTGCCACAAAATTTAAAATATAAAGCAACTCAAAATTTAATCACAAACATCATAAAACAACAATTGCAACTAAATTAAAATAACTCTATCGGATGATCAGAAATCCCTCGGAGGAGGTAACCGACAGTTGCTAAAGAGGCTTCCCACGGTCAATGAAAGTATGGAACTCATTAATTTGAGTTTAGTAATATCATTTGGACTAATTTAATCCGATAGAAAGTAGTGGTACCCAAATGAAGGAACCGTAGGATCCTAACCGGTGTCACTCTATCAACGTTAATATGTCCCATAATATTTAAGGAACTATAACCTTAGGGACATCTAATTTGACATTATAACCTCACACATTAGAAAACTTAGACTCACCACGACAAGGAGTTTGGAGCTAGCATTGTGCGTAGCATAGCCATCTTCGACAACAAAACATGTCTTCCCCAGCTAAACCATTCCTTCCTTAGAATTAAACAACAAAGCTATAGGATTTCGGGGTGGTTTGCTTATGCAACTTAAATCCTCACCTCATCTTTAGGTCTTTGTATGACTACTGTACAATATAAGCCCTAACTCATTTTAGGATTCTGAGGTTGTCATTCTTCACCTTTCACATGACCAATCTATACCAAATCCAAGCCCAATTGGCCCATGCTTTGAGCTCAACATTGATCTAAGTCAAACCCTCAATTTTGGTCATATGACCTATTCTCACCTAATTGAACAACATGACCTACCTAATTTATCTCAATTTGAATCCTAAATTCTTCATAACAATCCTACACATCAAATTAGACCTTCAATTAGCCTTGGTGAAGCCTTAATTTCATTTAGATTTAATCCAAGTCCAAAAATCCCCAAATTTGCTCTAAATTGGTTATGTCCCCAAAATCCACCAAATTGAATGCCATAACGCCAAAATTGACACTCAATTGATGTTGAAAACTCTTCATGACATTTCTATAGACCATTCTCAACCATAAATTTGGACTTAGCCCAACCATAGCCCATTCTAGACCAAAGTCTAGTCCAACATGCCCAAATTAACCATAATCCAAAAATCCTTCAAATTGAGCTTCTAATTGAACACAAAATTACTTCAATACTACACCAAAAATCTTTATGATAATCATATACATAATGTTGATCAATCAATTGGGCTTAATGTCATGACTAGCCTAACCTAAACCCAACCTTTGGACTCAACCTTTGGCCCTTTGTACCCAAATTGGAACCATGAACCAAACTTGACTTAGCCATCCTAAAGTCACCAAATTAAGGTTTCCACAGCCATTAAGCTCCTCCTACTCCTCCTTTGGACTAGGCTAAACCGTACCAAACCCACCGAAGCAAGCTATGGACCAATGGGTCCCTAAATTAAGGGGTTTTTTTCCCACTTTTGGGTCTTAAATAAAATATCTCTTCAATCATGACAAAACTTGGAGTTAAGTTATAATTAATCCTCCCCATGATTCAATTGACCTTCTGGCCACCTCCCCTGGCCCTGATCGCCAGCCTAGTGGATGAAATACACCAAAATCAAGAGCCCTAAGCTCAAATTCAAACCCAAATTCACTAATCTTAGTTGGTCAATCCCAATTGGCTTTAGCACTTTAAAACTCTCCACATAAGCATCAATTTGCACCCATCAATTGTCCTTGAGCTTCCCTCTAAGCCATTTTATTTAAACCCACTCTCTCATAGCCAAAAGAAGAAGTGTGCTAAATCCTTGGGAAAACTCTGTCCAATTGTTCTCAGGCACTCTCCAAGAACTCCTAAGCTCACTGCCACCATTTTCACCCACTGATCCCCACTGTGGAAGCCCAATTTTGAGCTCAAACTTTCAGGTCAAACCAGGACATCTCTCCACAGTCCACCAAATGCAAATTAATTGTGCACAAACCATCCCAATAGTGGGAGGAGTTGATTCCCCATCAAAGCCCCCTCTCAAACAACCTCTAACCTAGCTCTAGACCAACACTTGAAATTGAGCTTGATCGAATTCATACCTAGATAATTCACCAAAGCACAAGCCTTCATCTAGAGGTTCATTGGGTCTAATCAAAGCTACCACAACCATCTGATTGTGGCCTCCCGTCTCAGATAAAGGTATTGAACTCTAACCCTAGCCCGAGCTTATTTTGATTCTCCATTTGTAATGGCTTGATTTTAAACTTATTTATGAAGGTTTAGAAAAAAACCCCATGTTATTTGGTTCAGAATAGGCAGAGATCTTAAGGTTTTAGTGTGATCGACTCACAGAGGTAGGTCACTTGAGGATGATAACGGAGAGTCGTCCGACCGTGCGTTTATCCAATGGACAGAGGAGATCAAGTCGGACAGACCCTCATTGCATAAAGCGCAGTCCGTGTGGAGGCTACTTGGCTAGCGGCATCAAATGGCGGAGCGACGCGTGGAGCCTTCGGAGCGGACGAGGTTGAGGTGGTGCCGCATGGATAAGTAGAAAAATATGGGATTTTGGAATTATTTTTAGTACCTATACTTTAAAAATTCATCTCTTTCTCTAGAAAAATCATAGAAATAAAAGAAAAATACCAACTTGCTCAGTGAACAGAGGGGAATAATGTGGACAAAAAATAAATTAGTTTTAATGAATTAAACTTTCTCTATGGTATTTTAATTTTTCATGGCTTAAAATATTTCACCATAGCTTGAAATTTTGAGTGTTTATTTCCCATCACAAAGGAGATGGTCTCTGATTTTTCTAAGATCAGAGGGCATCTCTATGCCTCTAGCCCTAATTTTCAAGCTAAAGTGGTCATTCTAGCTTACTTTAATTATATAAATCAAAATATCATTTAGAAAATTTTGACAATAATTTTAGTAGGTTTCTTGTGGTCAGAGAAGTCTAGGAAAAATGTCATGATATTTTGAATTCCCTTGGAAATTTTTATATTTATTTAAATGTGAATATCTTGTATTAATTTTTGTAAGTTATAAAGTTATGAGAAATAGTCAAAATCAATCCCACACTATTCATAAAAAATATATTTACACAGAGTAAAAATTTGAAATTTATTTTATTAAGTTTAAGCACTAAAGTTGAATTTCTAAGAAACCTTACATTTTTGTACAAAAATAATTATAATAAAGTAATTACACTTGGGAAAATTTTGAAAAATAATTTTCTGAGTTCTTTCTGGTCAGAGGCACTTAGGGAAAATAAAAGTTATTTTTGGTAAAATACTTGATTTTTGAGCTTTATTTTGAATTTAAATAATTAAAATAATTTAAAATCTCAAAAATACCAAAATATTTCAAAATATACCTAATTGCTCTTTGATCACTTGGGACTCATTAAAGACATTTTTCCTAATTTTCCTAAGTAAAAAAAAAGAGATTTTTGAGGTTTAAAATGAATTTTCTCCAATTTCTCACTAAAATAATTACATTAAATAAATTAAAAATCACAAAAATATAAAATTTGATTCTCTGAGTTTCCTGAACTTAGAGAATTCTATTTAAAAATATAAAAACGATTTTTTTTGAATTAAATATTATTTTCTATTTAATTTAATCATTAAAATTGATTAAAAATTAAATAATAATAATAAAATTTAATTCAAAAAAATCATGAAATCTTGTCTAAGTGTTTCTCTGAACTTAGGAAACCTCTAATAATTCTTCCATAATTAAAAGGCTTTATTTTCGAAAGATAAATAAACGAACTTTTGAAAATCCTATTTTTCTAAATTGGAATAATTATTTAAATTAAATTGAAATTTGGAGAGGTCTAAATGTTCTCTTTTAACATTATATTTAACTTAAGGATATGACACTCTAAACCCTAAAAGTCATTTGAGCTGTGTTTAGTGAGTTATGAGGTGAAGTGCCTCAAGGGCAAGGTGGTAATTTTAGACTTTAGTGCCTTAATCAAAATTTAGGATTAACCAAGGTAAAATAGGTAATTTTGATCTTAATAAAATTGTTTGGATGATTGAAACACAATGGGATTAAAAGGTAGAAACACACTCTCCACCTTTACACAATGTCAACAAGATTATAAACCTCCTAATCCTCATGACTTGGAAGTCAATTAAAGATCAAATGATTCTTAAGAAAGTGGCTTAAGTTAGAGAAGATGATAACTTACTTTTCTTAAGCCCAGTGTTGAGGATGGTTTGATTATTTGACAAGAATGCACATCACTCAAAATCAAAACTTTGATGTCACCATTTCCCCCATTAAGATTGTTAAAGGCATGGTAGTGACGTAGGCTCAATATCTAAACTCAATTGATTGTATTTAGAAAATGATATGATTGGAAATCAACATCGACAAACACTACAAGCCTGACTTTAATTGTGGGCATAATCATCTTTAAGTGACTTAAACTTGCTTCAAGGACACTCACTCACATAACTCTTAAATAAAACATCAATTGACTGGTCGAGAAACCCATCCTTGGGATAATCAAATTGTCAAGTTTCACCGAGCAACAGGGTGATCATACTTCAACCTCAGATGATAATGGAATAATATGACAAGTTCAAAATGGACTCAAAATAATTCAAAAGAGCCTCAAAGTAGTTTTGGGTCATTCCCTCAACACTATGAAATCTTCTGGGTATTTTCAAGAGAAAATTGAATCTTTCATATTTTGTTCTAAAATTATCCGTTAGGATCTTCCAAGGTCCAACAAAATCATAGTTTGGGGTTTTTGTGGCTAAAACTTCACCTACTTCTGAAATTTAATATCCTTGTAAGATTATATACATGTCTAGAAAGTACTGACCTTTCAGGTGGTAGAACGAGAAGACTCGACAGGTACACTTTTAAATTAATGCATTTACCTCTTTATACTTCTTGTCTCGAGCTTGCATGTTAAACAACGATGTCACCCTGCATAAAAATGAAAACTACTCGTAAAACCAAAACCAAAACTAAAATCAACCAAGATAAAAATTCACCTCTAGAAAATTTAAAATATAAAGCAACTCAAAATTTAATCACAAACATCACAAAACAACAATTACAACTAAATTAAGACAACTCTATTGGATGATCGAAAATTCCTTAGAGGAGGTAACCTACGGTTGCTAACGACGCATCCCATGATCTAAATGAAAGTATGGAACTCATTAATTTGAGTTCAGTAATATCATTTGGATTAAGTGAATCTGATAGAAAATAGTGGTACCAGAATGAGGGAACCGTAGGATCCAAACCATTGTCACTCTAATCAATGTTAATATGCCTCATAATATTTAAAGAACTATAACCTTAGGGACATCTAATTTGGCATTATAACCTGACACATTAGAAAACTTAAACTCTCCACGACAAGGATTTTGGAGCTAGCATTGTGGGTAGCATAGTCATCTTTGACAGTAAAACATGTCTTCCCTAGCTAAATCATTCCTTCCTTAGAATTAAACAATAAAGCAATATGATTTCGGGTTTTTTTGCTTAAGCAACATAAATCCTCCCCTCATTTCTAGATCTTTGTATGACTCTACTATACAATATAAGCCCTAACTCGTCTTACAATTCTGAGGTTGTCATTCTTCACGACCAAAATACTCACATCTTCTAGGTTATTTGTGTGATCATTTCAAATAAATATAAGCCCTAAATAAATAAAATTGGCAGGATTAAATAAAATTGGCAGGATCAGGATGAAACATTCAAATAATTTCTTCTCAATATTGAAGCCAAACAATAGGATAAGAATAGGAAGTCATAGAAGTTCTCTTCTGGATCTATGAAATTACCTAATTCTTCCTCTTTTGCATTCTACAACAAAATATTCCAAATTTGAGACATTCCCCTTTCACAACTCTTTCTCCAATCGTGTTGAAACGTCCTATCCATTTAACCTCCTTGAAGATAGTATTTCCTGACTTTTATTTAGAGTATCCTTGGTGACTTCAATTATCTATGATGTAATTAACTATAGGGGCTTGCCCTTATAGGAAGCTTTTCCGAACCCAGTTTAATATAATATAGAACCCAGTTTAATATAAACCCTATTTAATTCTTTGTATTAAATAGAAGAACTTGTTGACAAATAAAAGCAGACCAAATGGATGTCATATATTTCTTAGTTGATTTGATCAAACCTCATCCTCAAGTCTTGTGTATCCTTTCAGTTAGATATAGGGTTTGAGGTATAACACTCTTTAATTTAAACAATGAAAAATATGGGGTCAGTTTGATTTCAAAATTTTCTAAACTACATATATATATATATTAAACACCTTTCCGAAGCGGGTGACAGGATTTCGATTCCGGCGACCGACAGCTTCCAACGGGTAACTCCTCAACTTTTTAGTGTCGACCAGACCATTTAAAATGACTAAAGTCTATCATTATGAAACTGTCTTCATTAAAGATCCTAAAATTGGAAAGATATTTAAAGTTAATGGGCATCGATTGAAATATTATTATGAAGGACACATGCCACAATTTAAATAAACTTTGATGTTAAGTCATCCTAATTAAACAATGGTATGTCAGATTGACAACGTTAAACCAAGCGCTTTGAGGGAGGTAACCCATATATAAATCTATATATATCTCTATATTACTATTTGGTTTAGTAAGTATTTTTAGGAAATAATGATATTTTTGAATCCTATATAATTTTATTTATCATAAATTAAGATGAATATTGGTATTGGAGGAAAAACTTGGAATCGAATCGAACAAAAAAATAGGAGACGCGGTTTTGGCATCCAGAGCTGACCGCACCAGAATGGGCGCTGACGGCACCCGTCTACATGGCCCATGGCACCCACAACACCCTCAGGACTTTGGAGGGATTGGTTCTTAAATAATCACCGAGAGGGGTTTTTAAAGGCCTAAAAACAGCCTTGGATGACTAGAAACTTCCAAATTTTTAATTCCATGGCTTCCAATTCCAGAAATACTTTTAAGTATGGAGTTTTTAATAGAAGAAAGTTTATCAGTTTTGACGTGCACAGATTATACGACAAAGTCATTACGAAAAAAAGACTTATCAAAAAGAGAGGCTTTGTCAATCATGAATTGAGTAATCCAAGTTCACAGATTGATAAAATCATTATATAGAAACGTTGGGAAGTTCTATGTTACACCTCCGCTACAATTATTGTACCAGTAGTAAATGAATTTTATGCTAATATACATGGAATTACCCAAGGAGTTGTCTTCGTTCGAGGTAAGGTTGTACCATTTACTCCGGCTTAAATTAATGATTTGTATAAATTAATGATTTGCTTAAATTAATGATTTGTATATGATATAAAACATTCCAATCTATCATTATACAAATTTTATCCCAATTAGAGATATGATGCAAGATGTGTATAACTTTCTAATGAATAAAAATGATAACTGGGAAAATAGAGATGAGGGGTACATTAGTTTCTCTGCTTCACTGCTAAATCCAATATCAAAATAATGGCATTTCCTCATATCTGCAAAATTACTCTCTACCATGAAGATTAGTAGAGTTATAAAAGAAAGTGTATTATAAACTATTGCATTCAAATGAAAAGCCCATTGATGTGGGATCGATTATTTGCAAATCTATTATGGGTATTATTATGAATGGGTTTATATATGGACTGGGGCATCCTTCCATAATTTTCTTAGTTTGTAGTCAATCTCAAGTGCCATATTAAAGTAGGGAGAAATTATTATTACCTTGGTAGCCCATGATTCCTATTGATGACAATTATATTGGGAATGGGAATGAAATATTAGATATTATCTTGGATCATTCATCACATGCTTCAACACCATTAATCCCACAAACAGTTAGAAGTTCAATAACTTTGGAGATGAAAATGAAGAAAATAGAAAAAGAACTTTAGAGTATTGTTAATGCAATAGGAAATCTTAACTACCTTTTTTATCTCCTAGATTGGAGGATGAAGGAGAAATTTGATCATACTGGAATAAATTTGATCATAGGATGAAGGAGAAATTTGATCATACTGGAATAATTGAAGCAGGATTGATGCACATGTTCAAGAAAAATGGATGGATTAATAGGGATTTGACTTATTAGTTCTTGTACCAACCCTTCTACAATTTATATGTCCATTACCAGTCTATGGGAGATATTAGTGGAGGAGAAAGTATGGAAGATGAAGCAGAATAATTGAAGAAGTTGGACTCTCTACAATTTTAAAGTAATTAAGTCTTTAATGTGATTGTGTGGACTTACTTTACTTTACTTTATTTTAGAACTCTATTAACTTTAATTGTGTGTATAATTTTGTGTCAGTGTTCTAGTGTTGTCGCTTGATTTTGATGCTGAATTATAATTTAGTTTGCTATATGTATGTGAAAGTGTGATTAGAAAAATGTATGTGTAAAAAAGTGTATTTTCATATGCAAAAGTTAGTTTGGTGTTTTTTTGTGAAAATGCTTGTTTGTGAATTTTGTTAAGATGAAAATTAGTGTTCAAAATGACTAGATAAACTTTGAAGAGAATTGAAAGAAATTTGAAAATTATGAAAAAATAAAAATTGATTTTTTGGCCACCGTCGCCGGCATGGGCGCCGACAGCGCCTTTGACTCAAAAACCACCCAAACACCTTAAAATTCAAAATTTACACAATAAAAATACAATTTTTACCCTGTTGGTCATCTTTAACTTCCAATTTTTGCACCAAGGGCTTACTATAGCTTAGATTTGAGGTGATTTTAAGGCAAAGGAAGTTCGAATTACATCTTCTCTAGGTAAGAGCTACGCTTTGAACTCAAAATTTTTTATTTTCACCAAAAATTTTGAACTCAAAATTTTTTATTTTCACCAAGGATTTATCTTACATTGCCGAGATCCAAAACTTTGAATTTTTTTAAGAAGATTTTGTGAAAATCCTTTGGTGAAGTACTCTTACTTAATAGATTTAAGTTTAAAAAGTTCCATATTGTGATTTTCGGAAATTTTGGGAATTTATTTAGGTTTTATCAAATTTTCTTAGATTACCATGGCACCAAGAATGAGCAAGGGAAAGATGAAAGTAGATTTTGATGATAAAAAATTTGTCAACAACAAGGCTAGCATTTGTTTCAATAGTCTGCTTGCAACTAAAAAGCAACTACAAAAATAATTTTATATCGAGGATTTAAAAATCTGGGTTGAGAAGTCGAAAGATTAATCAATGCTCAACTGTTGGAGAATTTTTGTTACTTTACTGCCAAGGCTACTATTGGTGTAGTGATGGATTTCATTGCCAACTCAAAAGAAACTTTAGAAGACTACGTATTTGTTCATGGGAAAATGGTAAAATTTACTTAAAGTAAAATTAATGAATTTTATCAGTTAAAGGATGTGTATAACTACCAGTACAAATCATTTTCTACTATAAATGAGGCCTTAAATAAAGTTATTTCTTTTCTTACTGATGGATGATGAGCTTGGAAGGTGAAGAATAATGTTACAGTAAAATTTCCACTTTCTATATTAAATGTAGTATTTAAGGTTTGGCACTATCTTTTTTTTGGTAGAATGATACCAACAAATCATCATACTAATGTTACAAAGGATAGAGTCATCTTGAACTCCTGTATTTAGCAGATGAGAAGGACAGATGTAGGCTCTTATGTTTATATAAACACTCGTTCTATTGCTTTAGGAGAGTCTACTGGTGGTTTAGCAGACCCTGCCCTGATCTTCACACTATGTGAGCAAGCAGGAGTTGACTTTAGAAAGGATGAGGAAATGATTGAACCTATAAAATCTATTGGGCCTGCTTATATTAAGACTTATGAATCTCATGTTGGATGGAGATCTGAAAGTAGGAGTAGGGATATTCCTTCTACTTCAAATACCAGTACTTCTAGCACCCCTGCTCTCCAAGAACTTATGTGGCAGATGATGATCCAACATGGAGATATCTTAAAAATGGAAAGTAGAATGTAAAATATGGTGGTCAAAAATGCACACAATGATGATTTGACAAGACAAAAGTTTGAATATGATGCTAATTATGATGATGCAATGGTCAGATACATCAGGGCTGAGCACTCAATTCGGTTTCCTACTCACCCTATTTTTACCCCATATCAGTAGCACAATTTGGATGTGGAAGAGAAGAAGATGATGATTAGTTATGTTTTAGTTTATTTTTTTTTAGTTTATGTTTGGTTGTACTTTATTGTTGTGACTGTTTATTTTTAAAGTAAGACACTTTGCTTTATTTTAAACATTATGTTGTATTATGAACAGTAGATTTGTGAAACTATTTTTACATTGGAAATTATTTCAGTACTATTGTTAGTTTTTAGTATTTTTTTGAATGTATTTGTAGTTAACTCTTTCTCAACAAATTTTTATGTCATTGTGTTATTTAAAGTTTTAAGTTTTGTAGCTTTTCATATTAGCACCTGCATTATTTCAGAGTTTAGTTTCAATATCAGAACCTTCAACAGGTAAGTCTTTTCTTTATGTATTAAATTTTTTCTTTCACCCTTTTTTTCATGCTAAATCTTTTAAAATTTAAGTTTGGGGGGGGAAGAAAAATTCCTTTTTAAAGAAAAGAGACTTAGTTTTATTTGTCCTTAATTAGCTATATTTACAAAAAATTTAAAATTTAACATAACCAATGGTATTAGAGGGTAACTTTAGATAATCATATTTATGTTTCTAAATATATAGTAAACTTATGTAAAAATTTTCAATAACAAAGGTTAATTTTAGAGATTAAGATATTTGGTATGAGAGAAAAAGACTATGTTTTTCTATTGTAAGTAAAGGAATTTGTATTTTTGAAATATTATAAATCTTAGAGATTCATGTAAGAAGAAAAGAGTAAAACATTATGAAAAATCTTTAAAGTTAATATAAATTTGTAAGTGAAGGAATGTGAAAAGTTTTTAACTTTGAGAAGAATATAGTGAAGTTCAAAATCATTAAGGATTAATAGATATAGAAATCCTCCCATAAAATATAAAAAGAAAGGAAAAGAAAAAAAAATGATTGAAAATGATCCTGAAAAGAAAATAAAAAGATGTGAGGAGAAGCTTGAAAGATGTGAGGAGAAGCTTGAGAAGATGCATAATTAAAATTGATTTCATTTGAATCAACTTAAAGAATGAGGCTTGGCTACATTAATTTCAGTAATTAGCATATTTACTAGTAAAGTTTCAAGTTGTTCTTCTTCATATAGATATTATAAGTGGCTTTAATATGAATAATTTGATATTTTTTTGAAAAGAATAGAGAATAAAAAATCTTAGACCTGATTGTTAGATATTCTTATACCTTTAATATTAACTGGAGTTATTTTACATTTTTCTTAAGTTATATTATTGTAGTTAGTGGAATAAAATATAGAAATCTAGAAGTTAAAATATTTTTCATGATTCATATTTTTTTAATGTACTAAAAGAGTTACTTGTGGACAAGTAACATTTAAGTTTGAGGGATTTTGATACACTAAAAATATATGCATTTTATACTTATATTTTATACTAATTTTTGGTGATATTATACTTTAAAGGAAGATATTTTTTCATGTTTTATTGCAGGCTATTGATTTTTAGAACTTGGATCAAAAAAGAAGAAAAAAAGATGAAATTTGAAGTTAAAATGAAGTTTTTGAAGAATTGTTCAGTGCCGACGACCACTGGAGCCGACGGTGCCAGTGTAGGTATAGGCCCTATTTTTAGAAGATTCGACAAATCTGGATGTTTTTTTAAGAGTTTGTGGATGCACCTATTGGAAAACCGACCTTAGGCTTTATTTAGAGCCAAAATTGATTAGAAAAGACTCTCTCCTTTGCTGCTCTTCGCACCCCCCCCCTCGTGCCCCTTCACACTCTTCAACCACTTTCCACTCTCGTCCATGCTATTTCACATTCCATATAGCCACGTAGATTCCATTAGCCTTTTATTTTTTATATATTTTTGAGTTTTTGTGGTGAGTTTAACTATGAATTCTTCTCTAAGAGTGTTGGAGAAGGAGAGAAGTGAGAGATTTCTTCTTCCTACATTTCCTAAGAGAGGCTACAAGGGATTTGCTTTAAGAAAGAGTTTCAAATAATATTTTTTATTTATTATTGTTGTATGAACTTTCTTTTATATATGAAATTTGTGTTTTGTTTTATCTTTCTCATGAAGTCTGAGAAGTTTCCTTTATCTTTCTCCCTACTCTAAGACATGGTGAAATGAAGAGATAGTTTAAATGTGCCAATGTTAAAATATAAAATAAATTATGATAGTTTTTCAACTCTCTTCTTAATTTACTTTTCGATCTAGCCAATTGAATTGTTAAAATATGTGAAACATATGATCCGGGAAATGGAGTATGAGTTCTACAATAGAGTGAGAATCACATTTAATTCCATGAAGGAGTACTTCGTTCAAGGAACTAATTGCAAATAAATAAGAAAATATACATTGTTGTGTGTTGAATTAGTGATTTTAGGGTGATAGACATACAAAATTAGTGTTCAAGAACTAAAGAGAGAGTTAGCTTTTAGGGAAAGGGAAGTGGGAGCTCTGGAGTGAGAGCCAGTATCCTTCTAGCCTAGCCACGAATTTAAGGACTAAACCTGAGATTAACCAATGATTTTCTATAAAACTGAATCAGTGCAGAGAATTAAAATTGCTTCTATTTGACACAATACATAGTTAAACCATTTATGTATTCTCATTTCACTAAAAAATCATTGTAGTGGGAAAGATGTTTTTTCATATTAGAAAACTTGATCACAAAAATATAGTTTAGTAGTTATTGTTTTAAACTTTGCATTTAAATTTTGCTAGTAGTTGGTAACTTAGTCCTGATAGTATCTCAAACATACAAAATTAGTGACAGTAATTTTATTTTATTTTTGTGAATTTCCTAGTTAATTAATCATTTCAAATTTAAACTTTCCTTGTGGGATCGATATTTGAGACTTAAATAAAATGTCTTGTATTACTTGATAACGATACATATACTTGCGTAGAATCCCAACATTACGTGCTTAACGTTATTATTCATAAAATACCACATCATGTTTTAGGCGTCATAGCCAAGCGGAGTCAACTTTATAAATTTTACACAACTATATTTTCGGGGATCATTACTCAGTGATATTAAATTGCATAGAAGTGGTTAAAACAAATCTATTTAAAATTTTTGACTTATACGTTATTATTTGTTAGAGTGTTACAAGATGATGTTAAACTTTGTGGATGAGTTAGTAAATCCATCATGAATGTTTTATATATCCAAGGCTAGTAGTCAGAGAGTTGCTTGATGATGTAAATTTATATGGATGAGATCGAGTGCAATCCATCAATGATTTTTTATATGTTCTAGGTTGCTGTTTAGTGTGGTTAAACCTATATAGATAAGATTAAGTGTATTTCACTAAGGATTTTTCACATATTCTAGGATGTTAATCAGGGTATTTACTTGATGACATTAACCTATGTGGAAGTGGTTGAACCAATCCCCATGAGATTAATTAAACTTGTAGTAAGGTGCCAAAAATGTTATTTTTTTCTTATGTTTAGGGATAAATGTGGATATGGATATTTTTTTTCTTGAAACATGACTGCAATCGTACTCAAGAAAAGGATTTAGCGAATACCATTTTGTTAATCATGGTTTTATTTCCTCTAGTGGATTTTTACCCACACAAGCCTAAATAATTTATGTAAATTGGCCAACACATTCTTCTAAAATTAGCCTTTTGAATTTTTTCTTAAATTGACGACATAACTTTGTGGTATGATAATGAATTTTATGGAAGTGGCATTATCCATAAGGCCAGTTTACTAATTAGGTTGAAAGGAGGCAAAACAAGTATTATTGAGTTGGACGTTTCCAATTAGTGATTAATGTTATGGTAGGAAAGCATTTTTAATTGACACTAGGTTCAGTTATTAAGCTTCATATAAGAGTTGAAGATCTCATATTTTATAGGTACATGATCTTTCAAGGGCAATTAAGGGGGACTTTTGTTAGTATGGTTATATATATCTAGGGAAACTACAATATAGACATGTCATCCATGGCTTTAGTGTCATCCTTTAAAATGGTGAGTGGAGTTAGAGGCCCCATAGTTGGATACTTTATATTAAGAAAACAAATAAAGGGCTAGATTATATTTCCCATAAAAGGCGTCAAACTATTACATACAATAAAATTCTCAACAGTGGATAAATCTTTTCTCTTCGGTCAATACAAATTTTTCAGCACTCACAGATAGAGATTTAAGAGACAACATTATTTTCTTTTATGTGAAACCAAACTTACAAGGACAAAAAAGCTGTAAGTTCTAGTATAGTAAAAGTAATCCAATAGAAAATTTAAAAATATAAAGATTTACTTTAGTTGAATTAGGGAAAATTATATTAAAAAAATTGATAAAATTTAATAACAAAAAATTTAATTACAACAACATAGCTGAACTTTATAAAATTGTAATTGGTAGCTGTAATAAGGGCAGATAGCTACAAACTCCATAGTTGGTGACCATAGTGGTTGAAGTTAGCTATAGAAGCTATAATTAGTCGTTATAATAGTCGTAGTTCGTTGCAATAAAATTTAATAACAAAAAATTTAATTCCAACAACATAGTTGAACTTTATAAAATTGTAATTGGTAGCTGTAATAAGGGCAGATAGCTACAAACTCCATAGTTGGTGACCATAGTGGTTGAAGTTAGCTATAGAAGCTATAATTAGTCGTTATAATAGTCATAGTTCGTTGCAATAATTAATATTGGTGACTGTTGGTGACCAATGATGGTTGTAACAAATTTTGATGGTCAACAATAAACTCCAATGACTAGCAACAATCGTTGGAACTTCAAGTACTAAATTTTAGTAGCTCGCTTACCGTCCTCTCTTCTCCTCTCCCATAAGTGAAGAATAGGGGCATATTCAAAATTTTTTAGAGATGCATTTTGGAAAATATATTCAGCAGTCAAAATGTTTATGAGATGATTCACTTTAAATTCCTCAATGATTAGTAATTTTTCAAAATTTAAATGTCTTAAAAGCATCACAATTAGATGATTTCAGGCTCATTTGATTCCTCTCGATGAGTTATTCGAGTTGAATTTAAACATGCAAAATTTTTAGTTAGTTATCTTTCTAATTAATGCACCAAAGCATTTAATTATAATTTAAATTTTTCAGAGATACATTTTTGAAAATTTATTCAGGAGTCAAAATGCTCTATGGGATGATTCACATTAAATTCCTCGATCATTAGTAATTTTTCAAAATTTAAATGTCTTAATAACATCAAAATTAGATGATTTCAGGCTCATTTGATTCCTCTCGATGAGTTATTTGAGTTGACTTTAAAAATGCAAAATTTTTAGATTGGTTATCTTTCCAATTAATGCACCAAAGCATTCAATTATAATTCAAGTTTTTGAAATTGGTATATTTGAACTTGGATTGGATAACTTTCAGTGTGATTGAGTTCATCTTTAATTTTGAGATGCTAGTCATGACTATAAAATTTTTGAAATCATACCTCAAAAAATCTTGAAATTAAATCTGGAATATTTCTTGCTGAAAATCCAGAAATTCTTGCCAGATGATGAAATTTTTTTGATGGAACATCTACCCTAAACCAAAAAAAAAAATTTGTTCATGCCGAATTGAAACAAAGAATCTATAGAACTCATATTTTTTTTTATATATAAAACACATTGCAAAAGAAAGAAATGAAAAATATAGTCATGTGCTAATTTATGCTCAATTTTGCCTTTCGATTTCTCTTCTTACAACTAAAAACAGCTTCAAAAAGAACGAAATTTATTTTAGAGCATCCTAGAGCTCTTTCCAAGTGCCTTAGCTTTTTTACGCTATATTGTTGTTGATAAGGTGTTGTACCAAGACACTATGGGCTAGTACCAAAGTATTATCTTTCCTCTTTAAATTGTTGGATTGGAGTGTTTCATTACAAACATAAGTGATAATCAGTGTCAACTTTCATGGCACCGAATAATATGTTGCAATGCTTTTGTGAAAATTGGAAATGCTCCTGTATTTCCTTAAGTTTAATTCATTAGTCATTGATTCCATGATTGCTCATTTTTTTCCATTATTTTTTCCTACTTCACCTATTTCATAAGGTTTATAAATTTTTAACAGAATCAATTTATTTTTATTTCAAAATAAGTTAAATTTATGTGATATTTCAATAATAAAACTCATTGATCAGAGAATAGCTAGATGTATGAATGAGAACATACCACAAATTTAGATGTGAGGAGGAACATATAAGATTGTGACTATTGCAAGGGGTAAGGAGCACCGTTGAGGAGAGAGACCTTAATAATGAGAGAGAAGTTCCGAATTTGTGACCATCGAGAGTAAGGGAGATGTGGAGAGGAAAACTAAGAATTGAGTTATGCAATGGGATGTAGGGGGTGAGGAGGACCATATGGTGATTCGTTAAGATAAATACCAACATCACACAGAGGTTCAGGAAAGACTCATGGGATAAAAATTAAGAAGTTTTATTATTAAACTTATTAAATTTTATTTTTATTAAAAGTAAATGTTACACATTAAAAATAATTAATGATGGTCTGACCATTGCATAAAGTAGTTACATTTCAATAAATTTGATTCTTCATTGGTCTCATTGTTTATTCCTTGCAAATTTAAGGGAAAATAGGTTTGACATCATATCAAAATGGATGGAGGACCGAATAATTTAGAGTTGGACCTGTTGAATGAGCTGGCCTGATCCATCTTTCTGACCTAATGGGTTTAAGAGTTAGAGCAAGGGAAAAAAATAGTGAAAGGCATGGGAAAAACCATGCTATTAGAAAGAGAAATAATGCCTTGGAAAATATATCATTGAGAAATTTAAGAAATATTCAAATTTGGAGAAGCAATCTTAATCTTAGAAAAAAAAATGTAAGAAATAGAGAAGGAACTAAATGGATAATCATTGACTAAATCAACTCCTAACCGAAGATAACTACAAATTCAAATCAAATGCTAAATTTAGACAAGTACAAACACCAATTTTAAACCCAAAGGCAACTTTTACAATGGTAAAAATCACCGGATTTTAATTGAAAAGAAGCTAACGTCCCATTCCGACAAAAGGTGGAGAAAGCTCTCATAAAAAAGGGTGGACGAACCATATCTTTCCCCGACTAAATTCGTATCAGCTCCGATCCGCATCTTAAATGTGCTTGAATCTTTTCTACTACGTGAGATCTATATAAATAAAGAAAACCATGTTAGGATTCCTGAAGGGTAGAGAACGAGAGCGGAAAGGCTTCGCGAGGATGAGAACGAGTCCCGGCGAGGTGGTGCTGCTAAGGGGGATGTGGGCGAGCCCGGCAGTGCATAGGGTAGCGTGGGCGCTGAGGCTAAAGGGAATAGAGTACGAATATGTGGAAGAGGATTTGGAGGAGAAGAGCAAATCGCTTTTGGAATTGAACCCTATCACCAAGAAGGTGCCGGTTCTCGTTCATGAGGGCAAGCCGGTAGTTGAATCGCTCGTCATTCTTGAGTACATTGATGAGGTCTGGACTTATGGCGCTCCATTATTGCCGAAGAACGCCTATGAGCGCTCCCGAGCGCGCTTTTTGGCAACTTTTTTGGAGGATAAGTTACGCAGCTTTGTTTTTTCTTTCTTTCTGTTTTTGTTTTACCTTTTTTTTTTCCTTAAATTTGGAGCTTTCACAAGCATATCAAATAATTTATATCTTTATTTAAATTTAACATTTATTAATATAACATTAAAATCCATGCTACCACTTTAAAACATGGGAAACTTTAATTTATAGGGGGAATTTACATGCATAATACATAAAACCTATATATTTGCATATCAAACATCTAAATCATGATATTTACGTATATAACATTTTATTTCCAAATCACATAAAAAGAGCATAAAGCAAGTTTCCTTGGAAAAAGCAAAAAAGCTATCGACATTCTTAGGTTATTGAAGATTTTGATGTTATATATGATAAGCATTTATATAAATTTTGGATGATATATGCGTGACTCCTCCTAACTTTTTTTGAAGTGAAAATACAGATTTATGTATGCTTTGAATTGATTATAAATAATGATATTTCATGCTTAGTGATTACAACTTCAAATTCAGCACATTCAAACTCAGAAGTTTTTAATTGGGAAGAAAAGGTGCCACATAAACCAGTTGTGCTTTTAATATAAAACAATTTATTGATGGAACTAAACTTTAGAACTGATTTTCTCTTAACTTTAGAATATAATCCTTAAAAAAAAAAAATTTCACTTAAATTTGAAAATTATTTTCCAAATGAGTTTTCTCTTTTTTTCTTTTTTTTTTTTTTTTTTTTGTTGGAGTCAACTCACATGTGCATATTTGACTCAGTATCACACTTGTAGAGCTGAAAAAAAAAATACTAGTAATTCACATTTAATGCTTGTCGGCTCATTATATAATTTATGTTTGATTCATTCGTTCAGCAAGCGAGTTGAACATGAATTACTTTTGTAACTCGTTTTATAAATGAGCCAACAATAAAAAAAATTGTTTCGTGGTGTTTAACCGACTTTGGCTCGAAATAATTGAATAATTAATAAAGAGTGATTTTATAACATCTTTATACCAATTTTTATGATATATTACGAAAATTTTGAACATTATTATTTTCTAAAATCATTCGAGCTATTTTTAAGACGAATAAGTGATTGAAATGAGTAAAAAGAAATTAATCCAACCCAGCATGAATATGCTATTCACGAAACACTTTAAGCACGAGCCTGTTTTATCCAAGAAAAAAAAAAAATCAAATGAGTCGAACTCTAACAAGCACCAGGCTCGCTCAAGTTTGACTGATTTACACAACGACACATAAGATCATTTTTCAAGAAATGCATTCTATTAATTGTTGGATATAAATAGATCTTGAACAATTGGTAAAAAATATTTAAATTTTTTTCAAACGGAAGCCTTTCATCCCATAGCTTTGAAAATATTTCTAAAATAACTTTGGGTTGAAATAAAATTTCTCAAAGATTGATAGCCACCATGGCATTTTGATATTCATGGAAGCTAATAATATTTTCATCATGACTCTTCACCTCATATGATAGAACGATCTAAATTGAAAAGCATAATTGTCTTGAACTAAAAATTATATGCGGGAGGACCCACCAACAGAAGACCGTGAGGCCACTTGTTTGACTGGGGGAAGTTATTCGAGCCAAAGCCAACAAGGACAAAGATGATCTAGCAATTAGGAAGACCAAAACAAGGCCAAACGTTTTGTGCTCAAATCATTTGGTCAAAAAAAAAAAAAGACAAAAAAACATCAAAGCCAAATATTATGGGAAAGCTGATACGAGAGAAACTCAAGTTTCTTAATATCTCCAAACATCTAGGGGACGCCAAGAGGTTGCTCACCATTAATCACGGATTGACAGCCATACCAGGTCAACACATTGACTCATGCCAACCAAACTCACCAAACAACGTTAATCTTGTCGACAATGCTTAGCCAACTGAGCTGATGGCACTGTTCCGAAGAAAATCCAGCTTAGCCGACCAATCTATATAGCAACCTGACAATAAGCTCATACATGAAATGTCCTAGCATGTACTCCATTAAAGTAAAGGCAAAATGTAACATCATTAAAGTGTACACTCGTGTATAAATAGTGAGAACATTTCATGAATAGGACATGTATATATCATTACTTTTCTCCCATCTCTATGTCTCTCTCTCTTTATTTATGCTTTATTCTATGTGTGTGATTCATTAGCAAATTAGGATTCAAAATCCGAAAAGGTACGGTGAGCATAGATCATGCCACGAATAACAAGAGGAAATGCCCAAGAAGAAGAAGCCTACAACAGAGACACAATCAACATAGAGTGCACTAGAGAGTTTGTCGCTTATCAAATCAAGGAGTTTAATGATCAAATGTTTAATGTCATCCGAAACTTGCTCTTCGTGGAAGATAGGACTAGTCCCAAGATGAACGGTCCATCCCCAATAGCAAGACTCCCATCATCCTTAGAAAAGAAGGCGACTACAACTATTTCGATAGTACCAATTTGACACCAATCAAACGACATTAGTTTAAGCCTTTTTACGTGCCCCGACATCCCAAGAATGTGTTTTCTTGGCAAATATTTGATTTCAAGTCCCCCTAATGGCATCACTCACATATCTCAAGATGATTCTTGTAGTGCAGTTTGATAATGCCCAAATTCCTTAACAAAACTCACAAAATAGACTCTCTTGCAGATCTACTATGGATAGAGTAAGAGACTTCACTCGTTCATCACAGACTTTAAAATACAGATGTTGGATATAAATGAACTTAGAGCTCTTGTCTCTCATGTCGCTCAAAAGTTAGTGTTGAAGGAAGGGCACTTCTAATACATGATGGGCCTGCTGTAATCAATAATGCTAGCAGACTTATTAGAGCTGGCCAAGAACCACATATCTGCTTAGGAGTATAACTCCAACTCCATTCCTTCCTGAGTAGAGTCTTCCACCCTTCGTCCGCAAAAGAGAGCCCCTCCCAATGTAAAGTGTGGAGACAAAGACATGATTTTTGTCCTTTTACCTGTCCTCACTATAAAGATGTTTTCTGTCTATATTTCAAAAGGAAAGTGCAAAATACATCATCAATGGCATCAAGCTTTGTGTCCTGACCATTGCCCTTCTATTTATGATTAGTGCCCTCTGATTGATCATGAAGTATCTAACTTAGTTCCTTTGAGTGTCTTAAAGGTCAAGACACTAAATAAAATACAAAATATAGGTTTTTTTAAGAAAGGGCCTTTGACGAAAACCAAAGCTTACCTCCTTGATCCTAAGAAGTACTCTGCCAACCATCAAAACTGTGATCACGACACCAAGAAATGCCAACCCTTTAGAGGCATAATTGAAGATCTGATCAACGCCAAAAAACTTGTGCAATTTGTACCACCAAGAGCAACAGCCCGACGATAGGGGAAAGCTGGCATGATGGAAATATCAGGCAAGCTAGTCCCACACAATACACATCGTTAGAATAATACCTTTCATTTTTGGAGAAGATGGACACTCATCCCAATGAACCAATATGAAGGAGCTTCGGTCGAGAGAACTATTCACAGTCATCTTAATGCCCAAATGTAGCTAACATTCTTCTAAAGCCTTCACCAATAAGGGTTTTTATATTAGGGTAATCTTTACAATGACATTATCGATGTCACTATTTTGAATGGCAATTATCAAATTTATAGCACTCTTTTTGACATTTCCAGCTATATAACCATTAGTTTAAGTCTATGTTCAATAAAATTGGCATCAATGACGATCTACTAAAAACAACTGTTGACCCATTTTATAGATTATCTCGAAAGAGAAAGAAAGCGCTAAGAACCATCACCACGAACTTATAATGATATCTTCTACTGTTTCTTGCTCAAATCTTTAAACTATCACCTTAACCTACATTATGGATGTGATGTTTGTATGTAATTTGAAGGTAATCACTCTTCATGTAGATATTGAGAAATCTTGCACTTCTTAACTTTGGGAGATTGAAAGCGTCAATCTGGAGCCTAATAGGTTCAATAATTTCTTAGAAGGGGATCTTCCGAACAACAAGACCACCCATCATCTACTTACACTCGAAGGAAACATTGCAAAAATTGTTACACTATGTGAAGCTTTTGATGCAAGACACAAAATGACACTGATGGATACCATCGGAAGCCACCAAGATGTTTTTATTTAGTATGCCACTAAGATGCCTGAGAAAGCAATCGACATAAGTTTCATCGCCTGAATGTTAACCTAGACGCTTGACTGAAGAAGCAAAAGATGAGAGCATTATTCATCATTCTGAACTAGTTAATCTGAGAGGAGATTTATGATCTACTAACGGTTAACTACATTCAAGAGGTTCACAATCTGACGTGAGTGTCTAACATTATCTTGACACAAAATTGAAACAACAAGTGAAGTTTGTTCATGGACTTCACCAACTTGAATACCGCTTAACGACCCATCCCGCAACTACAAAGAGTTTCTTAACTCTGAAAGATTGCAAAAAACTTGGCTGATATTATGTTTAGTGGCTAGTGTGAGTAAATGAAATGATTTAGATAATAGATAATAAGTCTTCACACTAGGGGTACTACGCAAGTATACATATCGTTTTAAGTATTATAGGATTTTCCTTAAAAACCCCATTATTGATCCCATGAGGATAGAAAAAATTCTTAATAATGATATGCAAAACCTCTATTTAAATTGCAGATAAATATGATATGAGAACAATATCAAAATGTTGGTAACAGTTTAACACTAAATTTAGGTAGAAAATAAGAACAAAGTTTAAAAGACTAGCATAGATTAGACTAGCATAGATTAAGACTAGCATAGATTAAATGACTAACAAATTTTCAATGACTAATAAAATTTAAAAGAGAGTTTGAATGTTATAAAAATATCTTTCCTCTTGCAAAGAGATGTTAATAATTGTAGTATTTAAATGATGAAAAAGATAAAATTTTGTATTGTGCCAAATACGGGCATGAGCATTCCTACTTTTTACCTCCTCTCGATGCTAGCAAAGAACATTGGCTAACCTAGAGTTTTTCATCAGCTTGTGTTTTAGTGCTAAGAAGATTCTGGCCTCTCTCATCCAGATTTCCCACCGTGTCCTTTCTATATAACCTACTAAGGACCCTTACTATCCAAACCCTAGACCAAATTGATAAAATAATCTTGTCTGTCAACCTAGAAAAATCAATTCTATGCCCATCAAAACTTATCTCCATATCTATTTGCACTCCCCCTCAGGTGACCGTGACGGCTCTATCCAAGTTGAAATGTGGTACTCACAAGTTGGTCAAATCATAGCCCTCTCAGGACATGTGCTCTCAACAGAATTTAACAATAAATTTTGTCAGTTTGTAAAGTTAATGAAGAACTAATGCAAATACCATCACAATGTTTACAAAAAATAATAAGAGATCTTTAAATCATTCTCATCCCATAAGATCATAAGATTAATTCACATATGCAAGGAGAAAGAAAGGAAAATACTCAGGATTCATGGAGATAAAAATAAAACACATGTTTTGTATTGAAAGTTAAGTCTTACAACAAAAATTTAAACACAAATACAAAATACTTATCTTTATGTCTTCTCCCAAAGCAAATTGTGAATACTCCTTGAAGCAATCTCCAAACTATTACACAAAACAAATACTCACACACACACACACACACAAACACACATAATAAAACATGATGGAGTGTCAAATGATACTGTCAGACTTAGATTTTTTCCTTTTTCTTTAAGTGATAAAGCTAAGATGTGGTCAAACTCGTTAGCACCTGGATCTATCAGAACTTAAGGAGACTTATCAAAAAAAAATTTTATCCAAATATTTCCTACCATCGAAAAATTTTAATCTTAGAAATGATTTTAATTATTTTTTCTTATTTGAAGGAGAATCAATTTATGAAGCTTTAGAAAAATTTAAAGATCTCCTTAGGAAGTGTCCACACCATGCATTGCCAGATTGTTTAATAATTCAAACTTTTTATAATGGATTGGTTGGATCTCTTAGATATATAATTGACATTACTCCTTGTGGATCATTAATTTAAAAACCATTTGATGAAGCATGTTCTTTAATTGAAGAAGTGGCTGCTAATAATTTTCAAGGGCTCTCTGAAAGGGTAACAGTAAAAAGAGTAGCTCGTATTCATGATTCAGATGCAATATCTATGATTGCCACTCAAATTGCTGCAATATCAAAGAAGATAGATCAATATAGAAGGATTTATTCTCAGACACCTCGTGTGCTTGATGAAAATTCAATGAGATAAATGATAGATTCTCAATCTTCTTTTGAGACTATAAATGCCATAAACAATCAATCTAATATTCCTTGTTCTAATTGTTATAATCCTAGTTGGAAAAATCACCAAAATTTTAGTTGGAGTAATAATAACTCTAATGTTGTAAATCCGCAATGGGGGAACAATACTGCAAACCCATTCAGAGAATCAAACAATCAGGGGAATTCTAACTATAAACTTTAGTACCCTGCAGTTTTCAATAAAAAATTTACAGAGCAAGGAGAAAAAAAAGTCAATGAAAGAATTAATATTGCAAATGAGAGCACAATTACAAAGTCAAGAAGCTGCAATTAGAAACATGGAAAATCAATTGGGATGTATTGCTACTCCACTTAGCAATAAACCCCTAAGAACTTTTCCTAGTAATGTTGAAGTTAATCCTAAAGATCATAACAAAGCGCAAAGTAAGGTTATTCAACTAAGAAGTGGAAAAGAATTGGAAACAAAAGTTCAAAAAGAAATTGAAGTTGAAGTTGAAAAAGAAGGGGTGGAAAATGAAGGATCTAGTGAAGATTTTCATTTTAAGTCAGAATATCCTATCAAACCAATGAAATTTGCTGTAGAAAGGCCACCTCCTCTATTTCCTAAAAGATTGAATAAATATAACAAAGATAATAAATTTATAAAATTTTTGGAAATATTGAGGAAATTGATAATAAATATTACAGTTGTTGAAGCCTTGAAACAAATGTCTAGCTATGTGAAGTTTATGAAGGATATACTTAATAAAGAAAGGAAGTTTATAGATAATGAGATAGTTGAACTTAGTTCAGTGTAGCATAATAATTCAGAAAAAGCTTCCTGAAAAACTTAAAGATCCTCATATTTTTACTATTCATTGTGCTACTGGTGAAATATATTTTTGAAAAGCTTTATGGATTTGGGAGCCAGTATTGATCTTATGCCTCTATTTATTTTCAGAAGGTTAGGTTTAGGAGAAATTTCACCAACAACTATAACTCTTCAGTTAGCTGGTCGTTCGAGTACCTATCTTAAAGGAGTTATAGAAGATGTTTTGGTAAAGGTTGATAAATTTATCTTTCATGTGGATTTTATGAATTTAGATATGGTGGAAGATAAGGAAATTCCTATCATTTTAGGAAGACCATTACTTACCATTAGAAGACCTTTGATAGATGTGCAGAAAGGACAATTGATGATGAGAGTTAGTGATCAAAAAGTTACATTTAATATTGCAAAGATAATGGGATATCCAGCAAAAGGAAGAGAGGATGAATGCTTCTAATTGGAAATTAATGACTATTTAAGCAATGAATATTTCACAGATACAATTGAAAAGAAAATTGTAGAAGAATATTGAATATGAGAATGAGGATATAGTTCAAGATGAATCTATGGAAGTGAGTAATAAAGAATTGAATTATGTTTAGGAACAATTTGAATTGTTAGATCCCGTAGATGATAATAAAATTTGATTTTCTCGACTGTCAAAATCTCATGAACTAGAAATGAAAATACTTCCTACACATTGATTTTCTCGACTGTCAAAATCTCATCAACTAGAAATGAAAATACTTCCTACACATTTAAACTATGTCTTTTTAAAACATTTACCTACACTAATTGTTATTGTTTCCTCAGAATTATCTGAAGCACAAGAACAAAAGTTCTTGGAAACTTTAAGAAGATATAAGAAAGCTTTTAGATGGATGTTAGCTGATATTAAAGGAATCAATCCTTTGATTTGTATGCACAAAATATTACTAGAAAAACATCATGAACCAAAAGCTGATCCTCAAAGGAGATTAACTCCTAGGATGAAAGCAGTAGTCAGGAAAGAGATTTTAAAATGGTTAGACACGGGAATAATATATCCTATTTCAGACTATGCTTGGATGATTCTTATTCATTGTGTTCCTAAGAAAGGAAGTGTGAGCATTGTGAAAAATGAGAACAATGAATTATTACCAACAAGACAAGTTGTTGGATGGTGAATCTACTTTGATTATATAAAATTAAATTCGGCCACCAGGAAAGATCACTTTCCTTTACCCTTTTTGGAGTAGATGTTGGATAGGCTAGCTAGGCATAGATATTTTTTCTTTTTAGATGGATATACAAATTATCATTAAACACCAATTGCTCCAGAAGATCAAGAGAAGACAACAGTTACTAGTTCTTATGGTACTTTTGCTTTTCGACGATTGTCCATTGGTCTATGTAATGCACCTGCAACATTTCAAAGATGTATCGATTGTCCATTGGTCTATGTAATGCACCTGTAACATTTTAAAGATGTATTATGTAAGTTTTCAGTGATCTAATTGAAAAAGGGATAGAAGTCTTCATGGTTGAATTTTTTGTGTTTGGAAATTCATTTAAAATATGTAAGTTATGGAATGACGTGAAAAGATGAATTTAGTATTGAACTAGGAAAAATGTCAATTCATGGTTGCAGGAGAAATTGTGATTGAGCATAAAATTTCAAGAAATGGCATGGAAGTAGATCCGACAAAACTTCAAGTTATATCTAACCTACTTCCACCTACTATTGGAAGAGGAGTTCAATGTTTTTTAGGACATGCTAGTTTTTATAGACAATATATTAAAGAATCCTTTATGCCAACTTTTAGAAAAAAATGCAAAATTTGATTTTAATGAAGAATGTCATAATGCCTTAGAGACATTGAAATAAAAATTAATCACTACTATTATAATTGTTTCACCTTATTGGGAGAAACCATTCGAGCTAATGTGTGATACAAGTGATTATGCAATTGAGGTAGTTTTAGGACAGAGATATGATAATTTTTTTTAATTTTATATATTATACTAGTAAAACTCTCAATGATGCTCAAATTGTTGTTGGATGGTGAATCTACTTTGATTATATAAAAATAAATTCGGCCACCAGGAAAGATCACTTTCCTTTACCCTTTTTGGAGTAGATGTTGGATAGGCTAGCTGGCATATATATTTTTGCTTTTTAGATGGATATACAAATTATCATTAAATACCAATTGCTCCAGAAGATCAAGAGAAGACAACGGTTCAGAAGATCAAGAGAAGACAACAGTTACTAGTTCTTATGGTACTTTTGCTTTTCGATGAATGTCTATTGGTCTATGTAATGCACCTGCAACATTTTAATGATATATTATGTAAGTTTTCAGTGATCTAATTGAAAAAGGGATAGAAGTCTTCATGGATGAGTTTTTTGTGTTTGGAAATTCATTTAAAATATGTAAGTTATGGAATGACGTGAAAAGATGAATTTAGTATTGAACTAGGAAAAATGTCAATTCATGGTTGCAGGAGAAATTGTGATTGGGCATAAAATTTCAAAAAATGGCATGGAAGTAGATCCGACAAAACTTCAAGTTATATCTAACCTACTTCCACCTACTATTGGAAGAGGAGTTCAATGTTTTTTAGGACATGCTAGCTTTTATAGACAATATATTAAAGATATTTCAAAATTACAAAGCCTTTATGCCAACTTTTAGAAAAAATGCAAAATTTGATTTTAATGAAGAATGTCATAATGCCTTTGAGACATTGAAATAAAAATTAATCACTTTTCCTATATATGTTTCACCTTATTGGGAGAAACTATTCGAGCTAATGTGTGATGTAAGTGATTATGCAATTGAGGTAGTTTTAGGACAGGAGGTAGTTTTAGGACAGAATTTTATTTATTATACTAGTAAAACTCTCAATGATGCTCAAATTAATTATACCACTACTGAAAGAGAGTTATTAGCCATTATTTATGCTTTTGATAAGTTTAAGTTATATCTACTCTGTTATAAAATTTCTTGATGCAAAAGAGGGATGCAAAACCAAGATTAATTAGATTCTGATGCAAGAATTTGATTTTTTGGTAGTAGATAGGAAATGATCTGATACTCAAATAGCTGATCATTTATCTAGATTGGAATAGGAAGAAACATTTGATCTTGAAAAATAAATTAATGAAACTTTTCCTGATGAACAACCTTAAACTGTTAAAGAATGAGAAATACCGTGAGATGTTGATCTTGTGAACTACATTGTTAGTAGTATTTTATCATATGGATTGACAAAGCAACAAAAGAAGAAATTTATTTACGATGCAAAAATTTATTTTTGGGATGACCCATATTTGTATAAATAATGCAAAGATTTAGTTATAGGGAGATATGTGACTTATAAATAAATTGAAGAAATTATCCAAAAAATGTCATGATATGGAATTTGGGGGTCATTTTGAGATTGATAGAACTATTCAAAAAATTTTACAATATGGATTATTGGCCTACTCTATTTAGAAATGCTAATATATATATATATATATAGAAACATGTGATCGATGTCAGTGAGTATGAAATATTCCAAAAAGAACTGAAATGCCCCTAAATTTTAATTTGGAAGTTCAAATCTTTGATGCTTGGGGATTGGACTTTATGAGACCATTTATACCTTCATTTGAAAATATTTATATATTAATTATATTTGGACTTTGTATCAAAGTGGATTGAAGCAATAACTTTACCTGGATGTGATGCTCAGAGTGTTTAAAAATTATTAATTAAAAATAGTCTTACAAGATATAGATTGCTGAGAATAATGATTATTGATGAAGGATCTCACTTTCGCAACAAACAAATTGAAGAATTAGTGAAAAAATATGATATTATATATAGGATTGCAACTGCTTATCATCCCTAGAATAGTAGTCTAGCAGAAGTATCTAATCATCAAATTAAAAGAATTTTGGAGAAAACTGTAAATCCCAATAAAATGGATTTAGTCTGCTAGATTACATACTGCATTATGGGCTTATAAGATAGCTTACAAGATGACCACAGGAATTTCCCCGTATAGATTAATTTCTAGGAAGACTTGTTACTTACCAGTAAATTGGAGCATAAAGCTTATTGGGTTATTAAGGAGTCTAATTTTAATTTAAAAGAAGTTGGTGAGAAAAAAATATTGCAATTGAATGAACTTGATGAAATAAGTAATGAATCTTGTGATAATGCTAGGATATATAAAGAGAAAATGAAAAAATGACATGATCAGAAGATAACAAGAAAAGAATTTGAGCATGGATAAAAAGTTTTATTATACAATACAACATTAAAATTATTTCCTGCAATACTGAAGTGTAGGTGAGCAGGATCATATACAATTATAAAAGTTTATCACTGTAGAGTTGTTAATAATGAAGATCCTAAGTTTGGAAAGATATTTAAAGTTAACGGGCATAGACTGAAATGATATTTTGATGGTCAAAGGCTAAATTTTAAAGAGACTGTAATGTTGGTTCACCCAGAGTAAATATTGGGAATGTCGGGCTGAAGACATTAAACTAAGTATTTTGTGGGAGGCAACCCAAGTTTATGTTTATTTATGTTGCTTATCTGGTTTTATAAGTAGTATTATATATATATGGATATTTATGCTTTCTTTATGAATTCTGTGTACTTGAGAGATTTACATATTGAGAGAATACTTTACAACATCTTCATTTACTGAATAATATGAAAGATTTGAGAGTGTTTTGGATTTAAAATGAAATAGTGCAGAAATTAGAACTGGCGCCAGATTTGGCGCCTGAGGTGCCATTTTCCAGAGGGCTGGCACCAGAAGCGTCGCAGTTACCAGAACAAAAAAGGTCAATTGAAAGATGTTTAAGGCAGTTTTTTCTAGGTTTTCTTCCGAGTAACTCCCAAAAATTGAATTTTAAAGTTATTTAAGAGTGGATAAAGATGGAGAGTCACCATTTTTCAAATCCCGTGGCTTCCCACTCTAATGAAACTACTAGATTTGGAACTTTCAACAGGAGGAAGTTCATAAGTTTCGACGCGCAGAAGTTATACGATCGAGTTCTTATGAAGAAAAGATTATCAAGAAGTAAGGCCTAATTAATTGAGGATTCAAAACACCAAATACTCGAATGGAGGAGATTATTGCATAAAGACGTTGGGAAGTACTTTGCTATACCACTGCTGCAGTAGTAGTTTCTGTGGTGAAAGTGTTTTACACTGATCTTCAAGGAATTTACCAAGGAGTCATCTATGTTCGAGGCAGATGGGTACCATTCACTCCTTAGAGAATAAACAACATGCTTATTATTGCATTCAAACCAAAAGATCTATTTATGAGGGTGCTTTAATTGTATAATCTATTTTGGATTTGATTATCAATGGATCGACTTATGGGTTCTCACATTCATCTACCATATTTTTTTCTGCAGCCAGTCACAAGTACCTTATGAAAGTTGGGAAAAATTGCTTCTTCCTTGCAAGCCTATAGACCCAGAAGTTTGTTGCAACTGCATATGAAAAGGGGGAGGAGAATTATACACCTAAAATATAGTCTTTTTGTACACATTTTTATACCTATCTTTGAGATATTGTGTTTTAATGAATGGTATTTGTGTGTTTTTCTTTCAGGTACAGTCAAATTGATGAAAAATAGTAAAAGGAGTGAAAAATGATCAAATTTGGAGAAAAAATGAAGAATGTGCAAAAATGAACTGAGGAGCTTAAGCGCCCAGAACTGGCTCCCACATGCCAGTTAAATAGAAAGAGCCGCGTCTAAGCGCTAGGTACCCCATGTTTAAGCACTAGAATTAATAATTTGATGATTTATTGAATTTTGATGAATTTTTGAAGAGTCGTTTCAAGCAACCCTAGGTAAAAACGTGGGAAATAGTTCATGGACACGAAAATTCATTCAATTGACTTTTTAAAAAGAGATAACTTCTAGAAGATTCATTGAATGGAGATACATTTTGAAGAGACACCAAAACACCACTTGGATCTTTATTAAAGAAGACCTGAATCATCAAAGGAAGAGGCCAATCAATCATCCATCCATCCGAAGTGACCGCAGCTGCCGGCCACTTTTTATTTTTATTTTGAGTTTTAGTTTGTATTGTTAGTGAAGGAAGATAATTCAAAGGAACTTCAAGACATTTAGTGGAGAAGATTTGAGATAAGTGTTTATCTTTGTGACTACATTTGGTTTTAATTTACACTTTTTGTTTGTGTGCATGATTTCTACTTTTAAATTCAAGTGTGGTTGCGTTTTCTCCATGAATTTTAAGTAGTTTTCATTATATTTTTTCTTGGAATGATAAGTGATTAAGTATTGACGGGAAGTTGTGTGAAGTGTTGAACTTTAATGTTAAAATAAGTTGTGATGATTTTAAAAATTGTACTTCATTTACTTCTTGATTTAGCCAATTAAGATGTTAATACCTATTAGGAGAACATGTAAGATCCAAGTTGGTATTGTATCAGTCAACAAATGTTAAGAATCACATTTGATATCTTGGATGAGGATGTAGTTCATGGGATTAAGTGCAAATAAATACAGAAATAAACTTTGAAGGGTGTAGAATTAGATGACTTTAGAGTGACAGGATAAAACCCCCAATTATATTTATAGTTTTAGGTTCTAATATGAGATGTTAACCCTTAGTTGGAGGAAGAAGAGGGTACCCTAGAGTGAAAGCTAGTATCTTCCCTACCTAACTCGTCTTCAAGACTATTTAAACTATAGATTAGTCAATGTTTTTTATAGCATCTCTAGTATGGGTAAAGAATATTATTGCTCCTATTTTGCATAACAAAATTAGAATACTTCCACAACACAATTCCTATACTTGTTACTGATTCATGATAAGGAAAAATATGTTTTACTTATATTGCCTTCATCTTGCCAGTATTTAGTTAAGTTAATTAGCTGCTTACTTTATTTTTAATGATCCAAAAAAATTTACAAAATGAATCAAATTTTCATTCCTATTATAGCATCTAGAGTTTAAGTAAGAATACTTTGTTAAGTAAACTTTTGTTATCTAATTTCTCTTGTTTTGTAAGTTGCATATTGCTAGCTATCTCTGTGGGTTCAATATTCGGAGACTAATCAAAAAGTCTTATATTACTTGATAAAGATGCTATACTTGCGTAGTATCCCATATTTAAATATTATAACTCTATTCTTATTTTCTTCATAGTGAAAACATTACCTAGTTTTTGCTTGGGATCAAGTTTTTGGATTTATTGCAAAGTAGGAATCATTATTAAAAAAATTAAGCATATAATTGCATACATCGCATTTGACATCTATAAAGAAAATTGGGATCAAGTTTTTGGTTTCGTTGTCGTGGACAATTAATAAAAATTTTAAAGAAATTTTTAGAAAGCAAAATTTCTATTTTTTTTTTAAGTCTTATTTAAACTTTTAGATTTATTATAGAAATATTGTAGTGTTGTTTTTATATAAAGTTTTTGTTTGTGTGTTTTTATTTTTAATTTTATGTGTTTTTTAGTAATGTATGCGTAGTTTATGTTCTACAAGACTTGTGCCCTATGATTATGAATTAAAAAGAACTATTAGAAAATCTAAAAAAATTAAAAATTACTAAAAAATAAAAAAAAAATTCATGAAATGTTTAATCAAAATAATTAAAGTGTTGAAGAGTTTAGACCTTTAAGAGAATATACAAACCCTACGGTGGATGTACTTCATTGTAGTATTTAAGAACCCATTGTAGTGGCTAATTCATTTGAACTTAAACCCATTATTAGTGAAATGGTATCAAAAAATTAGTTTGGGAAACCACCTAAGGCTAAGATATGGTTACATTTATTATCACCTGGATCTATCAGAACTTGGGGTGATTTAGTGCAAAAATTCCTTGCTAAATATTTTCTACCAAAAAAAATCTGCAAAGTTTAGAAATGATATTACATCTTTTTCCCAGTTTGAAGGGAAATAAATTCATGAAGCATGGGAATGATTTAAAGAACTACTGAGAAAGTTTCCCCACCTTGCTATACCGTAATGATTAATAATTCAAACATTTTATAATGGATTAGCTGGATCTCTTAGATCTGTTATCGATGTCGCTGTTGGTTATTCATTGATGTCAAAACCATTTCATGACGCTTATGCTTTAATTGAAGAGATGGCTATAAATAATTTTTAGTAGCCTTCTGAAAGGGTTAATTCTAAGCAAAATAGCAATACTCATAAAACTGATGATTTTTCTTTATTGGTAAATCAAGTTGTTCCAATTTCAAGGAAGTTAGACCAATTTTGAATGATTTTTTCTCAACCAATTGCAATGATTGAAGAGAATTCATTAAGTCAAATAGTAGATTCTTAAGCATCACTAGAAACTTTTAATGTCATAAATAATAGTCAGAATAACCCATATTCAAACTATTATAACCCAGGTTGGAAGAAACATCTCAACTTTAACTGGAATAATACTGCTGGTGGTAATAATCAGCAATGGGGGAACAATCAAGTAAACCCATTAGGAAATTGAAACAACCAAGGGAATAGTAATTATAGACCTACTTATCCTCTAGGTTTTAACAGTAATCCAAAATTTAAGGAGAAGAAGTTTTCTATAGAAGAAGTTGTGTTACAAATGGGAAATTAGCTACAAGGTCAAGAATCTACAATTAGAAATTTTGAGAATCAGTTGGGACAAATAACAAATTTATTAAGTAGTAGATCCAAAGGAACACCTCCTAGTAATACTAAAGTGAATCCAAAAGAGCAAAATAAAAAGCAAGTAAAGCTATTCAACTTAGAAGCAACGGAGAATTGGAAAGTAAACTTCAAAAAGAAACTGAAGTAGAGAGAAAAGAAATTGAAGAGCCTGAAGAAAACGCTTCGAAAGATTTTGAGAGACCTATTTATCCACTTAAATTTGACTTGGAAAAACCACCACATTCATTTCCTCAGAGGCTCCATCAACAGAAGTTGGATAACCAATTCTCAAAATTTTTTGAAATATTTTAAATTTATGGAAATTTTTAAGAAGCTACAATTAATATTTCATTTGCTAAAGCCTTAGAACAAATGCAAGCCATGTGAAGTTTGTGAAGGAAATTCTTAATAAGAAAAGGAAGTTTGAAGATAATGAGACTGTTGCACTTAGTGAGGAGTGTGGCGCTATAATTCAGAAAAAGCTTCTTGAAAGCTTAAAGATCCTGGTAATTTCATAATTCCATGTACAATAAGGGAGAAATTTATGGGAAAGCTTTATGTGATTTAGGTGCAAGCATCAACCTTATGTCATTATCAATATTTAAAAGATTGGGATTATAAGAAATATTCCCTTCTACTATAACTCTGCAGTTAGCATATCATTCAATAACATATCCTAAAGGAGTTATAGAAGATGTCTTAGTGAAAGTGGATCAATTTTTCTTTCTTGTTGATTTCATTATGCTAGATGCTAGATATGGAGTATGCTAGATATGGAGGAAGATAAGGAGATACCTATCATTTTTGTGGAGACTTTTCTTAGCTACAGGAAGAGTAATAATAGATGTGCAGAAGGAGAATTTACTATGGGCGTCAATGATCAGATAGTTACATTTAAAATTTCCAAATCAATGAAATACCATGTAAAAGGTAAAGATGGTGAATGCTATAGAATGAATATGATAAGATATCTAAATGAATGCCATTTCAAAGTAAATTATAAAGAGAAATCTGAAAACGAAGAAGTTGGAACACGAGCAAGAAGAGGAATTAGATCAATGTGAATATTTTAATAAGGAAGATTCAAATTATGTTCGAGAATGTTTTGAAGTTTTGGACACGATAGAAAAAGATAAATCTTTTTGTCCTTCAATTGAAAAACCTCCCGAGCTTGAGTTGAAGTTACTTTCTGATCATTTAAAGTATGCCTTATTAAGTGATTCCTCAACATAAATTGTTATCATTTCCTTAAATTTAACTACATTAGAAGAAATGTGTTTAATTAAAACTTTAAAGAGTTACGGAAGCCTTTGGATGGACAATTGTTGATATAAAAGGAACCAGTCCTTTAATTTGTATGAATAAAATTCATATGGAAGAGAACTGCAAACCCAGAGCTGATCCTCAAAGGAGCCTAAATCCTGTTATGAAGGAAGTTTTTAAGAAATAAATTTTAAAATGGTTCGATGCGGAAATTATCTACCCTATTTCATATAGTGGTTGATTAGTCTAATTTACTGTGTTCCTAAGAATGGAGGAGTGATTGCGCCTGTGAGAGAGCATAATGAGCTAATACCAAAAAGACAATTCACAGGATGGCGAATATGCACTGATTATAGAAAATTAAATCTTGCCACAAGGAAAGATCATTTTCCACTTTTCTTTCGAGATAAAATGATGGATAGAATAGCTGGGCATAAATACTTTTGTTTTCTAGATGGATATAGTGGTTATCACCAAATACAAATAGCTCCTGAAAATAAGGATCAAAAGAAAAAAACTTTTACCAGCCCTTATGGTACATTTGCTTTTAGAAGATTGCTCATTGGTTTATATAATGCACCTACTACATTTCAAAGATGTAAGATGGCTATTTTTTTTTATTTAATTAAAAAAGTGATTGAAGATTCTATGGATGAATTTTCAGTTGGAAATTAATTTGAATCATGTTTACAACATTAATCAAAAGCTCCTAAGTGTTGTGAAGAAACAAAAATTGGTCCTTAACTGGGAAGAATGTCAATTTATGGTAGGAGGAGGAATTGTTTTGGGACATCAAATTTCAAAAAATAGTATTGAAGTAGACCCTGTAAATATTTAAGTGATCACTAACTTACCTTGCCCAACAAGTGTGAAGGAAATTAGAAGTTTCTTATGACATACTGGATTTTACAGGAGATATATTAAAGAATTTTCAAAAATCGCTAAGCCTTTATGACATTTACTTGAATAAGATGTAATTTTTAATTTTATAAAGATTGTCTTAAAGTTTTTGAATTATTAAAAGAAAAATTAGTTACTGCACCAATTATTATTTCACCAGATCGGAAAAAACATTTTGAACTAATGTGTGATGCAAGAGATTTTGCTATGGGAGTTTTTTTAGGAGAAAAGCATGATAAGATTTTCAAAGTAATCTATTATGCTAGTAAAACTCTTAATGAAGCACAAATTAGTTATACCACAACAAAGAAAGAGTTATTAGCATTTGTATATGCTTTTGATAAATTTATTTCATGTTTAATAGGAACTAGATGTATTGTGCATATAGATCATTTTAATATCAAGTATTTAATGAAAAAGAAAGATGCAAAACCAAGAATTATAAGGTGGATTCTTCTTTCGAAAGACTTTGACTTCGAGACAATAGATAGAAAGGGAGCTGGGAATCGAATTGCTAATCATCTGTCGAGGCTAGAATTAGAAAAACGAATCTGTTTTGAAAAATAGATTAATGAACATTTTTCAGATGAAGAAATTTTCAATATTAATTAGTGTCGTGCTCTATGGTATGTCGACATTGTGAATTTCATTATTAGTGATATTATACTCTATGGAATGACATACCAACAAAAGAAGAAATTTTTATCTAAAGCTAAGACTTATTTTTGGGATGACCCTTTCTCTCTTAAGGTAATAAATTAGTTTTATCATTTTCCCCCGAGCACTTTATGTTTTAAGTCCAACTATTGTCCAAATGAGGAGTTAGATGAGATTATTTCATGGTTGACTGGAGGAAGAGGATTATGGAAGATTACCAATGAAAGAAGAGTCAACTTCCCCACTTCAAATTTAGATGCCACTGTGAAGGCTTGGCAGTATTTCATTTCTGCTCGTAAGCTTCCTACAAGTCATCTTGGTGACTCAATTCATGATCCAGCGACTTGAAACTATTGTATTCAGCAGTTCAAGCCCATCTACATTAGAGCTTTGATTCATAGAATTTATTACCAGTTCTGTCATCGTTGCTACTACCTGCGTTTGGGAATCACGTCCTTAATCTTTTCATTATGCGAGAAGGCTTGAGTTAAATTTGATAGCTGCGAAGAGATATCGTATCCACTCAAGCCTATTACTAGTGTGAATGTGAGCTCAATTTTAAATCATTCAATTTTTTGCTTGAGAGGTGGATTTTCGAGTATTTTAGCTGCTTCGACATCTCGAGCTTCCATTTTTTGTGCTTCTACATCACAGGGTTAGACTTCTGGATTTGATTCTCATTCATAGCTATTGCAGAGGATATTGAATAATGATATTTACACCACTGAAAGGGCAACAAATTTAGAAAATTTTATGAAGCATATAGATGGATATATGAGGAGACATAGTGATTATGAAGAAGAATACCACTCATCTATGGAAAACATGATGAGAGGTAACTGGAGTGTAGTTTTCCTTCAATATCGTAGATATCCATCATATGAGCCTACAAATACTTCGCATAGTGAAGAGAATTATGCTAAGGAAGAAGATGATTAAACTAGTTCTTTAGTTTAGTTTAGTTTTTTTTTTGTATTGTTGTGAACTGATTATGGTGCGGTTATACTGTACTTTTGTTGTGTTTGGAGTTGTATTTGTTTAGACTATTAGTTTTATTTGAATTTTCTTTTATTAGACAATGCTATGATGTATTTATGTTTTTGTGAGTAGTTACTGTATTTTTTTTTTGTAATAATTGTGTAATTGTGTTGTGTATAGTATTTATTTATTCTATGTTGAACTTAATTCTGAATCTTAGGAATGTTTAGAAGACTATTAACTTTTACTTAAAAACTTCATGCTTAAAATTTTTAATTTACTACCAGATATTTTTCTTTATGTTGTAGTTGTGTAAGTTTGTTATTTTGTTTGTTTTCTTTTACGGTATCCTCCACTGCATAGAAGTCTAATAAATCTCTACTTTTAAGAAATTAAAATTTGATCAATTTAATTTTTACCCATGTTTTTTTTTGTACTTGTACATTTAGGATGTAAAAATTCCTGTTAGCATGTTATCTTTAGTTTTCATTCTTGCTAATTTATATATGATGCTAAAATGTTTTATTATACAAAAAATTTAAGTTTCGGAGGGGGGTGGGGGATGAAAAAATTTTAAAAATTTGAAATTTATTTGTTTTCAAATGTACTTCAAATAAATTTGATTTTGATTTGAAGAAAAATGATCATGTATATGAAGTTATATTAGGGAAGTAAAATTTTGAATATAAAAATGAGTACGAGAATTTCGTTAAAAATTTATAGTAATGAAGGAAAACATAAAGTTAAAAATTTTTAGTGTGGAAATGATAAATATTGTGAACTTTTGTTTCTAATTCTCTTCTCCTTCTAAGTTGAATAGCCTTAATTTGCTCTTTATTCTGATCATTAGGATTAAATTCAACATTACTAGACAAGGTTCCTGGAGTTCTATTGCTAAGTGCAGTAGCAATACATCCCAACTGATTTTCCATGTATCTAATTGCAGCTCCTTGATCTTATAATTGATTTCCCATTACAATATTAATTCTTCAATTGACAATTTCTTCTCCTTAATTTGTGAATTGCTATTAAAACCTATAGGACAATTTCTATTAAAACCTATAGGACAATAAGGTTTATAGTTAATGTTTCTCTGATTGTTTGAATTTCTTAATGGGTTCACAAGATTGTTCCCGTATTGCGGATGTACAACATTAGAGTTATTACTATTTCAGCTTAAATTAGGGTGATTCTTCTAACCAGGATTATAATAATTTGAATAAGGATTATTAATTTGATTGTTTATAACATTTAATGTTTCATATGATGATTCAGAATCTATCATTTGTCTCAATGAATTTTTTCTCAAGCACGGGATATGCCTTAGAACAATTCATTCCCAGTGATATATCTTATTTGACATTGCAGTAATTTGAGAAGCTAAAATAGATATTGCATCATAATCATGAATACTAGCAACTCTTTTTGGAGTTACCCTTTCAGAGGGCCATTAAAAATTATTAGAAGTCATCTCTTCAATTAAAGAATATGCTTCATTGAATGATTTTAACATTAATGATCCACCAGCAGCAACATCAATTATAGATCTAAGAGATCCAACCAATCCATTATAAAAAATTTCAATTATTACCTATACTGGTAACACATAGTGTGGACACTTCATACAATGTAATTAAAATGAATAAACACACTAAAATACAAAAATGAAATACGCAACTAAAATGAGTAAACACACTAAAATATTAATAAATATTTACTAAACTATGATTTTTCTCTATATAAGTTTTCAGTTCAAATAAAGTCTTATAAATTATAAAGCAATTTACTGTTACCTCCCGACGATGGTGCCAAAAACTTCATGTGGTTTTCAATATGCGTTGTAAGTATCTTTCAATACTATAACGCACGCGACAACACAATTAGTAAATATGCAGTTCAATCGGTGTAAGAATCACTTCAGTCTAAATAATTTTCTATTTTAAAATCTTTAAGCTTCCAAACCTAGTAATTACAAAAGTATATGTATCGCTCGTATAATAAAGGACTCTAATGGAGGCGTAAGTATTGATCCCACAGGGAGGCGGAAATTTGTATGGTTATAACGTAAAACATAATACTCAAACTATAAAAACTTAAGTAAGAAAAATAGGTTGAAAGTAAGTTTAATGTATGCTAATGGAAATGTAGCTAAAAGAATTAAGTCAACTAAGCTATTTTCTAAACTTCAAAATTAAATTTACTAAGACTAAACAAAGTTTTGTAACAAAGTGTTCAAATTTAGAAAACATCCTTCACCTTTACAAACAATGAGGTTATGGTTTGTGAAATAATTAAAATCATTTATAATTTTATATAAATTTGTATTGTGTCAAATAGGAGACAACCTAGTCTTTATCATCTAACAAGTGCATAAAGAACATTTGCTAATCAAGATTTTTTCTCCTAAATTCGTGTAGGCTAAGGGGATATTGGCTCCCACTCCAGTGCTCCCACGTTTCCCTTCTTTGAGGCTAACAATCTTTCTTTAGTTTCAAAATAACTTGACCAAATTGGGAATTTTAGTCGGTTACCCTAAAATCTCCAATTTTACGCCCGTCAAAATATATTTTCATATTTATTTGCACTCAACCCTATGTACTGCATTCTCATCCATGAAATTTAATGTGACTCTCACCTTTTTGTAGAAAGCAAAGCCCTTTCCGATCTTATGATTCTCAATAAATTTTAACATTTCAATTGGTCAGATCAAAAAGTAAATGAAGATCAAAGTTGGAATCATTACAATTTTTTGACATTTAAAACCTTGCACAACATTATTAATTCTTCACAAAACCATGTCTCATTGTAGGGAGAAAGAAAAATAAGACTACTCCTAATTCATGAGGAGGATATGACGAAACATGGATTTTATATATAAAAACAAGTTTACAAAATAAATAAAGGAAATAACACAACTTATCTTGCACTCCTCCTCAAGCAAATCTCTTAAAGTTCACTTTAAGCAGTTTTTCTCATTACAATCACACTTAATTCTCTCTTAGAAATGTAACAAAGTAAAAATCTCTCACCTTCCCTCTGCTCTTGCAATTCTAGAAGAAAATCCTCTCTAAAACCTAACTCTCCTCTAAGGATGCTACATGCCACACACAAGACAAGACTCAGCATGCCAAAGACATCCCTAGACTTCTTAAGAGTGGTACCAGCCTCTCTTCTCCATATAAATTCAAAAATTCCCTCTTTTTTCTTTAAGAGACGCACCTCTACACACCAAGAGACAAATGCCTTCATCCAAAAGTCATATCTCTTCATTCAAGAACCTTCCCCAAGCGACTAGATGCATTGAACCACTCCATGAGGCATTTGAATTACCTAGAGCCTTTTAGAACATTTAAAAAATAGTCAATAACCACCAATAATTTATCTAAATCTATCATTGGTGCCTCTAGCTCATGTTCTCTGAAGTTTTGCACTCCTCTCTGGATTCTGGCACTTCTGGCACCATTCTAGCCCCTCTAACTCCTCTTCTCTGTAAAGTGGCATCTCTAGCGCCAGTTCTTGTGCCTCTACTGCCAATATGCTGAAAATTTATGTTTTGACTCAAAATTTCTTCCTTTTTTCTCATTTTTGCTCCAAAAACCTAAAACATGAAATTACCCTTCTTTAAATTTTAATATCACCAAATTTAAGCATAAAAGGTATATATAAAATTGTACTTTTTTTTTTGTATCATAAGCCTTACATCTTGGTAAGTCTGATCATCCTTATAGAAACTTGAGTTGATAAGATTGATCATTAATTAAGAAAGTTTTATCTTATTCCTCACAGAGACGAGAGTTAAATTGACTAAATCTCTCAAAAACATATAAGTAATAAATCTCTAATGATAGGCATATTCATTGTGCATCTCAGTCGAATGCGATATATTCATAAGATAAATTTCTCAAATATAAATCACCTAATGCTTTAAGCAAAATCCATCTGCCCCTAACAACTATTTGTCAAGGTAGATAAATCTATTATTGCCTTGAGTTCATAAAGTGTAAATTTCATATCAAACATACTACTAAAGTTGTGTATACAAAAATCTCATGCTAGTAAATATATTTCCTGAGTCCTCTATCTATGTGATTTTATTGTCGAATATCACTTCGAAAAACACATACAACCAGATCATTTCAACCTAATTATTTGTCACTAAGTGAAACTAGTATATTACAACCATGGCTATAGTTCGTATGTTTCACAATCACATTATTTCCATTTCAGTGTTTATATATAGAGTATATTTGTTAGGGATACGATGCGTTCTATAAGCTAAGGCTGACTTAGATTAGTCCCATAAGACAAATATTGTCCCTTGGTCTATAAGATCCCCTTTGAAGAATTAACCAATGGTTGCAGATAAGGATCCTCAGGATGGGTTGCCTATCTCTGCTGACTATGTAGACTCAAGACCAAGATAACCTAGAACTGTCTTAAGGTTACAACCATGGGATCTTATTCAAAACTGTCTTTGTTTCTTGACTGAACCATGGGATCTTATTCAAAACTGTCTTTGTTTCTCCTATCAACTGCTTTAGCTCACGATGATCATTTTTAAAATTTTCATATTTAAATTTGCTTGTGTTGTATGATAAATTTGAAGACTCTGTGTCGAATGACTACCCTTAATCAAAAGTTGAACTTGTGCATAAAGTATATTGAGCTATAAAAGAATTCAATTACAATTTAAAGGATGCAAGTAAGAAAAGATTATTGCAATTCAGTATTTAGAAATGCAAGATATTGCGAACTCTTCCACTATAACGTGTGAAAAACGTTGAGTTTAAAGTAACATAAAAAGACCAAACTTTTTACTCATCCTCGTAAATTCTTCAGTGGGGTGACGAATTTCTTATTACAATTTGGAGATTGAGGGGATATCTTTCTGGCTCCTCAAAATGTAAAAATTAAAACTAGTCATACTTTTTTATCATCAATGAAGATTATGATTTGGTTTAAATACAGGGTCGGGAGGCAGCAAGAAAGTTGTTCTTTGCAGGAGAAGGAGAGAGAAAAGATTGCCTTGAAGCATTTGAGGATATTCTTGAAGTATTAGAGAAAGAGCTAATAGCTAAAGGAGAGTTCTTTGGGGGACAAAGCATTGGATATCTTGACATAGTGGTGGGTTGGATCCCTTTTTGGCTTGGGGTTATTGTGGAAAAAGTTCTTGATTTTCAGGTAATTGATGCTGCTAAGTTTCCTAAATTTGCTACGTGGAGCAAAAACTTCTTACCTCATTTTCCGGGAGATATGTTGGAGAGCGTAATAACTTTACCTCCCGAGGACATGGCTATTGAGTACTTCACCAGGTTTCGTAATCTTCATTTGGTTTCAGCTAAGTGACAAGAAGCTGATGATATACTTAAGAACTAGATTTGTTTTTGTACTCGTGATAGAACCTTACAAATCCTCTGTGTTTTCATCTAATGTTTCTTTTTAGTTCACACGAATATTCGCCACTTATAAAGCGAACAATTTCTTAGATGTGTTCTCAGTTACCTGTGTGTGGATGCAATTGAAATTTAATGATGGGAGTGAGAATCTGAAAGAAACTTGATAAATTTGCTTTTCCTCATCAGTTTTATGTTTCTGGTAATATTGACAACTAGTCCATCATTTTGGATAATCTTGTATATTTTGCTTGGAAGAGATATTTTAGGAGGTAGGGCTGTTGTTAAAGACTTGAGAGAAGAGTGGAGGTGAGCGTGGAGATGGAAAAGGATTATGCTTAGTTTGTTAGCCTATGTGCACCTATAAATGGGAGGCCTTGTGAAAGATTGTTTCAGAAAGAAAGACAGGGATCAAGTCCGAAAGGGCTTTATGAATATTTAAAAAGTATATAAATATATGTTGAGACCAATCATACAATAGAAAAAAGACCTAACAGTTTACCGTGGCGTGGTTTCGCAATTAATCCGGCCTCAAATTACGAAGCCACTCGTTAAGTTTCACAAATCCATGAAAGAGAAAGTAAGTACGCCACTAACCATGAAACATTCTTTTGCTTAAAGTAAACCTTTACAATAAGAGAAATAAATATAAATACTTTATGCATTACCTAAGGAAAGAAACAAGAATATGGCGTGCTAGAAAATTTGCGGTGGTAGAGTAATGCGGTAGAGTAATGGAGTAGAGTAATGGATTATCGTCTTTGCGTGGCGCGGGGATTCAACATACACTCAGATGAAAACGAATCAAGCTGTGATAACATCAGGAGTTTTTATGTGGAAAACCCGTAAACGGGAAAACCACGGGGTCTAGCCCAGTTGTAAAAATTCACTATAAGTTAAAGATTACAGATGTCCCTTGTCCTACAGGCGGGGAAGGGGTGCTAGGTTTCTC
>NW_018219990.1:103684-108586 GCF_001263595.1 Phalaenopsis equestris
GTGGACTATAATCGATGACGGTCGGCAGTGGTCGACAGAGGTCAGCGGTGACTGACGATAGTCGATGACGGTCGGTGGTGGTTGACGGAGGTCAGCAGTGGCTATCGACAGTTAGTGGTGGTCGACGTCGATCGACGATGGTGAGGATGATCTTGGACTTGAGCTCCTTCTCAAAGCCTCAAGTTCTCTCTTAAGCCTCTTTCCCCTCATGTGAGGGGTGGGGCTCTATTTATAGTGTTCTAGGTGCAATTAATACGGAAATATGAACCATTCTGATAGGACGGTCCAGCGAACTTCCCTCTATCGGATGGCGTTTGATGGACATTTGAGTGCCTTAACAACGTCGCAATTGGACAATCTTGAGTTCATTGGATTCGTCTCGTCGAGACGCTCGATTCGACTACATACACGCTAAATTTGACATTTATTTGATCTTTCAAATGTGTCCGGAAATCTTTCAAGAATGATTTAATCGCTTGATTTGAGCTTGATTTGACTCGGATTTAACTAACTTTGATATCATTAGGTTTGTCTCATCGAGTCGATCAGTGTGATTATAACTTTGCTGAAATCGAAGCTTTGGATGAATTTTTATCAAGATTTGAATATTTCTTGCTTAAAAAGTTACCTCGAAATCTATCAACCTTAAGATTCGTGTCGGATGATGAAAATTTATAGGTAGCATATCAGCTGCCCCCTGTTTTCGGGCGAATTCGGTTTCATCATTTGAAAATATTAAAATGCACAACACTTTGTATTTATTGAGATATTATTAATGTAATACTAAAAACTTTAATGTTATGCCCGTAAATATATTGATTTTGATAAAAAATATGTAAGAATTACGTGGTTTGTAGGTTAAACTTTGTTAACTTTATATATATATAACAAGCTGTTTGATGAAGTGCTTTGGCCCATTAGGCCATGGAAAGTCCCCGGGCCATTTAGACAGAAATGTATGTGTAGAAATACATTAAAATCTTAGATCAACTTAAGGTAAAGATGTGTGTGGAGCCCATAATATATATAACAGATAATTATTTATAAATAGCGTATAAATTTGGAACATTTAAACATCTTTTGTACCGGATTTTAGTTTTAATTAGAACTTGAGTTTATAAATATATTTGTGGAGTTTAAACATTTACAAAACTTTTAACTTCATCTTATTTATGATTCTGTCCAACAAATCAGAACGAAACCACCAAAATTAATGCTTTTGTTTATTATTATTATTATTATTATTATTATTATGGCTACTGTTTTTTTTTAATGTGCATTTAATGCTATGTTTCATTTCATGCCTATAAATAGAGACATTGGATGAGTTGAAAAAATCACAAGTAAGGAGGAGAAGAAAATCATCTTGCTCTGTGAAAAATTGTTGCGGCTATATGAAGAGTTGCGGTGATGCGAAGAGTTGCGGTGAAGCGGAGAGTTGCGGAGAAAAGTTACGACGAAGCGAAGAGTTGCAGAAAAGAGTTGTGGCGAAGTCTTGCGGTGACGCATAAAGACGAAGCGATGTGGTATAGCGTTGTGACAAAACATTGCGGTGAAGAGTTACTGCAAAACGTCACTAAAATGGTGACAGCTGGAGAACCTCGTTCTACTGAGAATCAGAGGAAAAGTCAGAAACTAGATGATGCAGTGTCAACTGTGATGGAGAGCGAATTGATCTTTTTTCGAAAGAAGTATTTCTTCTCGAATGATATGATAGTGAAGTTACCAACTTCAACTGATCGAGCATATTCTCCACTTTCTGGGTATGTTACTATTTATGAGGCTGCCTTGAAAGTTGGTCTATGATTTCCTCCAGCACCTGAGTTTATTGAAATTATGACAGCATTCGGGGTTTGCATTGCTCAGTTATCTTGTCGAGTGGTGACGGACATTATTGGGTTGACAGTTTTCTTCAGGATTCACGAATTAAAGTTAACACCTGTAATTTTGGCACGACTGTGTGGGTTCTTTACTGATACATATGATAATGTGTTGTTTAAGCATAAGGTGTTGGATTTCCGTCTAAAGGAACCGATAAGACAATGGTCCGTAAAATTTTTCTTAGCAAAAAATGATTGGGGGCTCCGTGAGAGGCGAGGAAGGTTTCAACAATTGTCTGGCTCTTCTCATACTACCAAAGAGGGAATATTGCAGATGCTGGGATTTCCTGACATGAAGGAACTATTGTTTGAGATATAGTATATTTACAAATTTTTTAGTGAAGAATCATTATTCAAGGTCAAGCTTTCTTTCCACCCCGAACGGTCAACAGTTGTAGCGCTAAAGAAATCTAAGAAGAGACATTCTGAGCTAGCCCTTGCAGAATCCTCAAAGAGTCTCCCGACGAGCAGTGAATGTGAAGTACTGCATCAGAAACAAAAGAAAGCTGAAACATCACGGGAGCTTGTGCCAAGCCCTTCAACTATTCACGTTCCTGAAAATATCTTGTCTCATGAATGTATTGGGCTCCTAGAGCTCCTATTGGGCTCCTAGAAGCCTAGAGTTTTGTAAGTTTCTTTTATTTTCTGCTACTATATAATTATTTCATCTCTCTAACCCGTATTTCTTTTCTTTTACGTAGATAAGATGGTGGAAAACCAACAGGGACTAGGACTTGCATTGAGAAACTGGAATTCTGAGTTCGTTAAGATCAAATATTTTTAAGGCGAGTACAAGCGTCGGTATGAATTTGGGGTCAAAAAAATTACATCTCTGGAATCACATTTGACAGAGTGTAGGACAGAACTTTCAACAATGACAACATCCCTCTCGTTGCAGCTTCAGGATCTGGAGAAAACTCGGGAAGGGTAGATAGAAGCACGAGCCAGCCTTCATGAAAGTAATAAGAGCGTGAAAGCCCTTAAGTCGATGGTGTTAGCCCAAGAAGAAGAGATCCGAATTTTGAGGTCCGCAAAAGATGTTGATGTTTCAGAAGTTAAGCGTAAAGCGGTCTACAATTTCATGAAATTGCATAAGTTCAAAACTATCATTCGAGACCGTATCCAAGAAGCTCGTGATCGTGTACTTGATATTGAGGTAAATGAACAATAGAAGTGGTTCACCGAAGAAGAATTCATCCGGGGTTTCTTGAAGGGGAGTCGAGCGGCACAACATCGAACCGGGATTATTGTTAAAGGGCTCACTCCAAGCTAGGCTTCAGAGGACCCTTCCTCAAATTCTGATGGTGATGACATTGAGAGTGAACCAAATAAAGTGTTCTTCAATGACAACGAAGTGGCGGAGGAGAACGTTGATGTCAATTAGTGTTTTACTTTTCCTTTTAATGTTTGCAGCGTATTTGCTTTCGTCATGTTGCTCTAACTTCACAAATGTTGTATTAGTGATGCATGTCGATCAACTTATTTTGCTAAATGTTTGTCCCCCGAGTATCGTTTTACTGATAAGCTTGAAACTTATTTTATTTCATGTCACAGTGGTATCATTTAGAAGTCATTTAGAAGATTGGTATCATTTAGAAGATTTAGTATGTGAGAAGGTTACTGTGGGGTGAGAAGATGAAGATGAAGTGACTCGTGAATGAGTTATTATAATTTTTAAAGATGTCAATTATTTATAGGAAAGTAAGTGAATAATATTTGAGATACATTAATTGTGTATGAGTTGCAATGTATTGCAATGTAATATATAATAACATATGTGGACTACATGGTTGGGGTGGTACTGATAATATTTGCGAAGATTTTCTGCATTCTAAGTTCGGAGCAAGATTTTCCCATCTGAATCCTTAAGCTTAAAGGTTCCAGGCTTGATCATAGCAACCACAATATATGGGCCTTCCCAGAGAGGTGATAATTTATTGCGTTGTGGACAATGGAAGATAGCTTCAATACTACGTAAGACTAGGTCAACGATGGAAATAGGTCGAGGCTTGACTCTTCAGTCGAATCGTCGAGCAACTCTTTGGTGGTAGGAAGCATTTCTAAGATGGGCCACATCGCGTCTGGGAGGAGATCCAAATGTTGTCGGAGTTTTTCCTCATTGTTATCTGAGTCGAAAGTAACTCGTGGGTTTAGAACTCCAATATCAACTAGGATAACAGCCGCAGTGCCGAAACACAAGTTATATGGAGTTTCCCCGGTTGGAGTTTGTGTGATTATGCGATAGGCCCAAAGGACATTGTGCAGCTCTTCTAACCATTTCCCCCCAACCTTCTCAAGCCGAGTTTTCAATCCTTTGAGCACTGTATGATTCATCACCTCTGTTTGTCCATTTGTTTAGGGATGCACCACAGCAGTGTGCATCAACTGAATGTGAAGATCCTTGCAGAATGATATGAAAACCCTTCCAGTGAATTGAGTCCCATTATTAGTAATAATATTCGCAGGAAGCCCAAAACGACAGATGATGTTTTTCCAGACAAACTGTTTGGCATTTGCCTCAGTGATTTTGGCAAGAGGCTCTGCTTCTACACATTTAGTGAAGTAGTCGACAACTAAGATGATGATATTTCGTTGTCTAGTAGCTATAAAAAATGGCCCCATGATATCTACCCTCATTGGGCGAAAGGCCAAGGACTTAGAAAAGATGTGTGTTCTATTGGCGGTGCATGTGTAAGATTGGAGTGTAGTTGTCAATTCTTGCATTTTTGCACAAACTCTAATGCATCTTGCTTAATTGTGGGCCAGTAGAAGCCTTTCCTTATTATTTTAAGAGCAAGTGCCCTGTCACCGAGGTGCTCCCCACATATTCTGGAGTGAATTTCTCGTAGAGCATAATCAGCTTCAGATAGAGGAATTCACTTGAGATATGGACCTACAAATGCCTTCTTGTACAGTTCATCCCACATATTCTGGAATGTATATAAATATGTATATATATATATATATGTATATACATATATATACATATATATATATATGTATATACATATATGTATGTATA
>NW_018219990.1:109697-118121 GCF_001263595.1 Phalaenopsis equestris
ATGTTTATACATATACATACATATGTATATATATGTATACATACATATGTATATATATGTATACATACATAAATATATGTATAAATATATGTGTATATATATATAAATGTTTATACATATACATACATATGTATATATATAATGAAAAGGGGGGAATCTATTCCTGAAATTCTCTGTTACAATATCTATGGTAGGGGACATTCAAAAGGTCCACACCCAAGAGATAAGTGACACACCTAACAATTACCTAATTTTTTATATATATTTAATGCTCAATTTTAATGATTTTTAATGATATTACACTTTAAAGGAAGGTATTTTGTAGATTTTTTGTTTTGGGTAGAAGAAATGAAATTTTGGAGAAAATGAAGCAAAAATGGTGCAATCTGGAGTAAAAACGAGCAATAAAAAAAAATTCTGACTTAGCACATTTTGATATGTCTTTCTATGTTTAATCTACTTTAAATTTCTCACATATTTTTGAATGAAATTATACTTTAAAGAAAGGTTATTTTCATGCTTATTTTATAGGTACATCTATTAGGAGCGAAACACAACTGAAACAGGGCAAAATGGAGCCAAACGGAGCAAAACTGTGGAGCTGCTATAGGGTGGCGCACGATGCGCCAAACAGGCGCATGATTTATCAAAATCCAAGAAACTGGCACATGATGCGCCGATTGGGTGCCAGATGCACGGAAGACAACTTTTTACAGATTAAAGTAGTTCGAGACAAGTTTCTGCGCTAATTTTCAAAGGGACACTTGTTCTAAACACCCCTTGGAGTGATTCGATGCATGTAGACTCTTTGGATGGTTCTTTTATGAAGGGATATGTCTTTTGGATTAATGGACATGTATTTTGAATTCAAAAGAGTTTGACTTTTGGATAGAATTTTTTAGGGAATTTTGATTTTTTTTTAGAGGAAGTTACCCTTTTATAAAAAAAAGGAAGTCTAGGGCTTGAAGGAGAATTGTGTGGGCATGACTTTGTGTGTGTGTGTGTGTGTGTGGGGCGTGAGAGTGAGAGGAAGGACTTGGAGATTTTCTTCAAGGATTGTAAGAGGAGAGGGAAGGTGACAAATTTCTTCTTCATTACATTTCTAGAAGAAAATTGTGTGTACTTGTAAAAAGGAAAAGTGCTTGAAGAGAACTTCTATGGATTTGCTTTGGAATGATTGTTAGATAAGTTGTGTTCTTTTCTTTCTTTATTTTGTAAACTTATTTTTATATATGAAATTTGTGTTTTGTTGTATCCTCCTCATGAATTTTGAGTAGTCTTCTTTATCTTCTCCCTACTTTGAGATATGTTTTTGTGAAAAATTAATTTTATTTTATACGGTTTTAAATGTCAAAAATTTGTGATTGTATGAATCACATATTCATTTACTTTTGGATTTGATTAATTGAAATGTTAAAAAGTATTGAGAAACATATGTTCCGAATGATCTATGGTTTCTACATCACTGGGAGAATTACATTTGAATTCATGGGAGTGTATGTCATCCATGGAATTGAGTGCAATTCAATAGGGAAATATACTTTGTTGGATGCAAAATTGGAGATTTTAAGGTGACAGATTAAAATATCCAATTTGGTCTAGTTGATTGGAAATTGATGCAAGATTGTTACCCCTCACCCCTCAAGTGAGGGAGTAGGGAGTAGTGTGAGCTCTAAAGTGGCAGCCAGTATCTTCCCAGCCTAATCACAGAATTAGGAACCAAACTCTGGATTAGTCAATATTCTTCATAGCACTCGGAAGAGGGTAAATGAGGGGATTTCTCCTATTTGGTACAAAACATTTTTTATCTATTTTGAAATGATTTTAATTTCTTCACAATCTATATACATTGTAAAGGGGAAAGAGGCTTTCTTAAATTTGAACTCTTTATCACTAAATTTTGTTTGGTATTTATAAATTTAATTTTAAAGTTTAGTAAACTTAGTTCTTTTAGTTACATTTCTATTAGCCTTCATTAACCCCACTTTAATTTGTCTTTCTTACTTTAATTTTTATAGTTTGAATATTGTGATTTATGTTATTATCATAAAAATTTCCATCTTCCAAATTAGGACTTCATAGTAGTAGACTAGAATAAGCCTAAAAGATTTTTTATTGAGCTTCTCTATGGGATCGATGCTAGGATTTTAAAGAAAGCCCTATTTTACTTGAAGCGATACTGCACTTGCGTAGAGCCACTAGTGTGTGAACTATTTTATATATTTTATAACATTTTTATTTTAATCGCTAATATAAATTGCGTAGAGCTTTGGTCATATTTTTGGAAGCTAAATTACTGCATAATTTTGGGACGGGTCAGGTTTGTGGTACTGTTACTGGGAATTTAAATTTACATAAAGCACACAGAAAAACAACGCACACTAGGGGCGCATCAATTTTTTTGTGTTGTTGTCGGGAATGTTTCGGTAAGAACTTTAGGAGAGTTTTATTTAAACCCGTAAGACTTAGATTTCAAATTTATTGTATTATTATATAGTTTTTTAATTATTGTGTGTTTGTTTTAAAGAAAATCCAAAATACTATAAATATTTTTGATTACTTTCCCGTCTTTAGATTTGTATGCATAGTTCTGGAGCTGCAGACCATGAATTTTACAAGTCAGATTTGGAGAAAACTTTTGGGAGAGATTCAAAATAACTTAATGATTTTAATGTATAAATGGTGGATCAACCAGATAATGAATATTCATATTTGGATTATAATGCTACTAGCTTTGAAAGAGTAAACCCTAAGAGAGTGAAAAATTTTCAAGAAAGATATGCTTACATTTTAACTTCTCAGGTTGCAGATATTGAGAGGAAGTTGGATCAATACGTAGAAAGTTATCATTAAGGGTCTTGAGTTATTTAGGAAAATTTTTTTAGACAATTGATGGAGCCTAACTATTTTAAAATTGGCCATGAGATATATAATTCTTATTCCGATTATTACAATCCAGGTTGGAAAAATCATTTGAATTTTAACGGGAATAATAATTTTGAGGAGAAGAATAATTTTGGGAAGAAAATTAATTTAATCGGACATGTAGTTGGAATAATCATGGCCATTATAATGATGAACTTTCTTTTCCTCATAATTTTGACTTCAACTCCCAGAATGATGAGAAGGATTTATTAGAAGAGGTTGTGATTCAAATGAAGAGTGAGCTTGAAAATTAAAAGATCACAATAAGGAATATACAAATATAAATGTGGCAGATTATTAAAGCAATTAACAGGCAATTAACATGACCTTGGATGTTAGATTTTAACTTTAAATGACTATAATTATGCTTTAAATATTATGGTAAATTTAGGTAAAAGTTTTTAATAACAAAGGTCAATTCTAAAGTTAAAGATATTTAGTATGAAAGGATAAGACTATATTTTTCTTTTTAAAGTAAAGGAAATTGTATTTTTGAAGTGTTAAGAATTTTAGAATTTCATGTAAGAAGAAAAGAATAAGAAGACTTTATGAAAGACTTTATGAAAAATCATAAACTAATATGAATTTATAATATGAAGAAAGGTAAGGAGTTTTGACTTTAAGTAGTGGATAGTGAAGTTAAAAATTATTAAAGGCTATCCAGATATAGTAATCCTAACTTGAAAAAAAAGGAAAGGATTGAAAAGATCCTAAAAGAAAAATAAAAAGGAAAAAAAAGAAAAGAAAATAAAAATGAGTGAGAAGAACCTTGAGAAGATGCCTAACAAAAATTGGCATCAAAAATTAGCTTCACCTGAATCAACTTAAGAAAGATGCTTTATTACATTTTCTAAACTTGTATAGGAGTATTAGTAGCATTACTAGTAATGTTTTCATGAAGTTCTTTTTTATATGAATGTTCTCAGTATCCTTGATATGATAAATTATAATTCTTCTTGAAATGAATAGAGATTAAAAAAAGTTTAAATTTGATTAGTAAGTACTTTTAGACTTAGAGTTTGAATCTAAGTTAGTAAAGATTTTTCATAAATTTTACTATTTTATTTATTAAACTAAAGTATAGAAATTTATAATTTAATCTCTATCCTAAGTCATATTTTTATGTAGTAATAAGGTTACTTGAGGACAAGTAACATTTAAGTTTGGGGGAGTTGACACACCTAAAAATTACCTACTTTTCAAATATATTTTATGCTCAATTTTAATGATTTTCAATGATATTACACTATAGAGGAAGGTATTTTGCATATTTTTAGTTTCATGTACAAGAAACGGAATTTTGAAGAAAATGAAGCAAAAATGGTGCAATTTTGAGTAAAAAGGAGCAAGAAAGAAAATTCTGACTTGACACATTTTGGTTTGTCTTTCTATGTTTAATCTACTTTACATTTATCACATTTTTTTAAAAGAAATTACACTTTAAAGAAAGGTTATTTCATGCTTATTTAGTAGGTATATCTGTTAGGAGCAAAACACAACTGAAACAGGGTGAAACAGAGCTCGAACAGAGCCAAAAAGAGCAATACAGTGGAGCTGCTACGGGGTGGCGCATGATGCGCCAAAAATCTAGAGAACAGACACATGATGCGCTGATTAGGCGCGAGAAGCGCTGGAGATGAATTTTTACTGATTAATGCGGTTCAGATGAGTTTCTGCACGAATCTTCAAAGTGACACTTATTCTAAATACCCCTTGGAGTGATTCAACTCATCTAGACACTGAAAGATTTTTTTTTGAAGTGATATGTCTCTTGGATCAATGGACATATATTTTGGAATTCAAAAGAGTTGACTTTTGGATAAAATTTTGGGAGAGAATTTTAAATTCTTTCTGGAATGAGGCAACCTTTTATAAAAGAGAGGGAAGTCTAGGTCTTGAATGAGTTTTGTGTGGGCATGAGTTTTGTGTGTGTGTGTGTGTGTGTGTGTGTGTGTGTGGGGTGAGAGTGAGAGGAAGGGCTTGGAGATTTTCTTCAAGGATTGTAAGAGGACAGGGAAGGTGACATAAATCTTCTTCATTACATTTCTAGGAGAGAATTAAGATTACTTGTATATAGGGAAAGTTCTTGAAGAGAACTTCTAGGGATTTGCTTGAGAAGTATTGTGAGATAAGTTATGTTCTTTTTATGTTCTTTTCTTTCATGTTCTTTTCTTTCTTTATTTTGTAAACATATTTTTATATATGAAATTCATGCTTTATCGTATCTTTCTCATGAGTTTTAAGTAGTCTTCTTTATCCTTCTCCTTACTTTGAGATATGGTTTTGAGAAGAATTAATTTTGAATTGATTTTGTTTTATACGGGTTTAAATGTTAATTATTTGTGACTATTCGAACTTTGATCTTCATTTACTTTTCAATCTGATTAATTGAAATGTTAAAATTTGTTGAGAAACATATGTTCTAAATGAGCTATGATTTCTATAACATGGGGAGAATCACATATGATTTCATGGGAGAGTATGTTATCCATGTAATTGAGTGCAATAAAATAGGGAAATATACTTTGTTGGATGAAGAATTGGAGATTTTAAGGTGACAAATTAAAATCTTCAATTTGGTCCAGCTGATTGGAAACTGATGCGAGATTGTTAGCCCTCTAGCGAGGGAGTAGTGGGAGCTCTGAAGTGGCAGCCGGTATCCTCCCAGCCTAACCATGAAATTAGGAACTCTTGACCTCACTTTTGGTTGAGGTTTAGTTATTCCTCTTTAGTAACATAGGGTCTAGCCATAGGATTTTTATGTTGACTATTCCTAGAAAATTAGAAAAGGAACCCTCACCATTAGAAACTCTAAACTCCACCTTGCTCAACTTAAAGTTACACATATTTGTTCTAACCTCTAGCACTTAGTAGGTGGGGTCAGTATGAGGGGGCTCATATAGGACTATTTGACCTTAGGGTTAGCCCTGGGTGTTGGTCTAGAGCTTTTTCACTCACTAAACTCACTATCACCCACAATTACTCACAATCCTAAAACACAAATTGTTGGCTTTGATCCCTTGATCTTTTGGGAGACTCATGTAGATGGTCCCCTAAACCCATCAGCCCTAAGCTGGGGTTTGGCTAAGACCAGTACATAGAAGTCCCAAATGGGGATTTCATTGGTCCATAGATCATGTAGGGTTGTTGGTACCAAATTCTACCAAAATATCCAACTTGGCCTATTACCCACAAATCAACCCAAATCACCTAAATGCCCTTGAAACCTTAAATTTGGACAAAATTTCCAAATTCACTCAAAAAAACCCAAATTTGTTCAAAAATCATTTCAAACCATTTCAAAATACACAAATTTTCCAAATCCACCCAAAAATTCTAAAATTACCATAATATCCCAAAATTTACCAAATTTACAAAAATACCCTTGGCACCCCAATCTTTCCCAGAACATTCAAAACCATTTCAATTGTCTCTAAAACCAATCTGGATGCTCCAATTGAGTCCAATTTGGCCAATTTGACCATTTTGACCAAAACCCCCAAATTGCCTTTAAAGGCCCAATTTCCCCAAATTCACCTCAAATGTCCACCAGTTTGGCCCTAATTTCCCTCAATTTCAATCCTAAAATCAAATTTATATTTGATTTGATCAATCCAAACCAAACACAAGCCTAATTTCCCATGCTCTGAGCTCAATTTTGATCCAAATAAAAAACCCCAATTTTAGCCATATGACTTAATCTCACCTAATTGAACCTCATAGCCTAATAAATTTTCCCTAATTTGAATCCTACACTCTTCATAACACTCCTACACATCCAATTTGACCTTCAATTGGCCATGGTGAAGGCTCAATTTCACTTTTTCTAATTGGATAAATCAAGAAAATTGATCTAAAATTAAATAATAAAAATAGAAATTTAATTTAAAAAATCATGAAATTTAGCCGAAGTATTTATCTGACCTTAAGAAACCTCTAATAATTTTTTCATAAATATAAATTATATTTTATATAATTAAATAAATTAACCTTTGAAAACCCTATTTTATAAATTTAAATAGTTATCAAAATTAAATCAAAATTTGAGAGGTCCACATGTTCTCTTCTAACATTATAATTACCTCATGGATATCACACTTTAAACCCTCACAATCATTTGAGTTATGTTTAAAGAGTTATGAGATAAAGTGCCCCAAGGGGAAAGTGGTAATTTTAGGACTTTAGTGCCTTAATCAAAATGTAGGATTATTAAAGGGAAAATGGGTAATTTTGATCTTAATAAACATGTTTGGATGATTGAAATACAATGGGGCTAAAGGTAGAAACCCATTCAACACCCTTGCACAACATCAACCAAAAGCATAATTCTCCTAATCTTCATGACTGGGAAGTCAATTAAAGATCAAATGATTCTTAAGTTATGGGCTTAAGCCAAAAAGATGATAATTTACTTTCTCAAGCCCAAACTTGAAGATGATTTGACTATTTGATAAGAATACACATCACTCAAATCAAAACTTTGATAATAATCATTTCACTCATTATGATTATTAAAGGCTTGGTAGTGACATAGGGTCAATGTTTGAACTCAAGTTGATTGAATTTAGAAGTTATATGATTGGTGATTAACATCTTTAAACACGACATGCCTGACTTCGACTTTGGGCATCATAAATCTTAAATAACTCAAACATGCCTTAGGGACACTCACTCACATAAATCATAAATGAAACTTTAATTGATTAATCGAGTACCCTATCCTTGGGATAATTAAATTTGCAAGCTTCACTGAGCACTGGGGTAATCACACTCAAGCCTCAGATGATTATTGGAACATTATGATAAGATCAAAATGAACTCGGGATATTTCAAGAGACATTCAAAATGATCTAGGCCCACACCTTGAACATTTTGAAATCCTTTGGATATTTTGAAGGGCAAGTTGAACTTGTCACATTTTGTTTTAAAATGATCCACTAGGATCTTTCAAGATTTGACAAAATCATAACTTGAGGTTTGGTAGCTAAACCTTCATCCACTCATGCAATTTAAATTCCTTGCAACATTACATACATGCCTTGCAAGTATTGACCTTTCAGGTGGTTGAGCGATAAGAATTTCCAGGTACACTTTTAAATTAATGCATATGCCTTCTTGTATTCCTTATTTCAAACTTGAGAGTTAAACAATGATGTCACCCAGCATGAAAACCAGAACTGCTAGGATAGCCACCAAACCAAAATCAAAACTAAATTCAACCAAGATAAAATACACCGCCACAACATGCAAAATATTAGACAACTCAAAATTTAATCACAAACATCACAAAAATACAATTGCAACTAAATTAAGACGTCTTTATCAGATGATCGGGAATCCCTCGTATCCATGTAATTGAGTGCAATAAAATAGGGAAATATACTTTGTTGGATGAAGAATTGGAGATTTTAAGGAGACAAATTAAAATCTCCAATTTGGTCCAGCTGATTGGAAACTGATGCGAGATTGTTAGCCCTCTAGCGAGGGAGGAGTGGGAGC
>NW_018219990.1:118131-125946 GCF_001263595.1 Phalaenopsis equestris
CCTCCCAGCCTAACCACAAAATTAGGGACCAAACTCTGGATTAGTGAATGTTCTTTATAGCACTCGGAAGGGGGTAAGGAATATGATTGCTCCTATTTGGCACAAAACAATCTTTATATATTTTTAGATTATTTTAATTTCTTCACAATCCATATAGTCATTGTAAAGGGGAAGGATGCTTTAGTAAATTTAATTTTAAGGTTTAGTAAATAGTTTAGTAAACTTAGTTCTTTTAGGTTCATTTCTATTAGCATTCATTAAACCCATTTTAATTTATCTTTCTAACTTTAATTTTATAGTTTGAATATTGTGATTTATGTTTTTATCATAAGAATTTCCATCTTCTAAATTAAGACTTTATAGTAGTATACTAGAAATTATCCTAAAGGATTTCTTACTGCACTTCTTTGTGTGATTGATACTGGGGTTTTTAAAGAAAGCCCTATATTACTTGAAGCAATACGTGCACTTTCATAGAACCACTAGTGTGTGAACTATTTTATATATTTCATAACATTTTTTATTTTAATCACTAAGTATAAATTGGGTCAAGTTTTGGTCATTTTTTTAAGCTAAATTACTGCGTAATTTTGGGATAGGTCAAGTTTTTTGCACTGTTACTAGGGATTTAAATTGATATAAAATACACAGAAAAGCAACACACACTAGGGGCACATCAGTAAGCAAGAGGAGATGAGGGAGTAGTGGATACAAGAGTAGTATTGGAGACATTCCCATGTATAGCCAACCAGTTAGTTGGGTGATTGCCCTCTCTATAAATGAAACTATCAAAAATGGGAGAAGAGATTTGCAGAACTTTAATTATCCTAAGCCAATGAGAGATATGCCAGAGATGAATATCCCTAATAGTGAGAGCCTTTAGAAGTAAGGAGGAATCCATTCTCACCTGTAAGTTGTCCCAATGATTGAAAATATCCAGCACTTGCCAAAATGATTCCCGAAATCATCCCATATACCTGCTCCTTGCTCAGAGAAACTCCCATCAGTGTTTACTTTAATAAATGTTGGGGCAAGACTCAACAAAAGAACCTGAGTGACCTCAAATTTGGGGGGTGGGGGACAACTAATTGCACATACTTAACCCTGCCTTTGATAAGAAGGACGCCCAGATTTTTGAAAGGAGTAGCAGCAGTAAAAAATCAAGTAAACTCTTATATCCATTGTTTGAACTAGACTTTAGTTTTATAGCTAAATAACAAGTTACATTTAGTAGGATTTAAGTCCATACCAGAAAATTGTTGGTAAATATTCAAAACAATGCATAATTTGCTTTGCTGTAGATTTACTTGACAAATTAGACCTTTGGTTGTACAGGTTAGAAGAGTTGGAAGAGTTTCTGCTATCTAGAAGTCTGGATAGGTAGTCCATAGCTAGAATGAAAAGAGTAGGGGAAAGTGGATCTCCCATCTTTAGTCCACTAGCTGCAGAAAAAATTCCAGTAGAGCTCCCATTAAAAAGAATAGAGTTAACATTTGCAACCAGCTTGAGATAATTTCAAAGAAATTGGAAGGAAATCCCCTAGCCCATAGAGTATCTAGAATAAAATCCTAGTTGATGGTGTCATATGCTTTCCTCATATCAAGCTTGTAAATTTAATTACCCCCTTTCGAAGGCCTATAAATTTCAGTTACCAGCTTTTGAACCGGAAGGACACTATCACTAGTGCTTCTACCAGTGATGAATGCTTCTTGATTGGATCTGATTAAATGGGAAAGATGAGGCTTCAACCTGTTTACAATAATCTTGCTGATAATTTGGCTAAAGACTACGGTGAGGGAGATAGGCCTAAAATGATGCCACTAATATTTATCTGAGGATTTAGGAATCAACACTATGTTAGAAGCATTGAAATAATTGGGTAGGGCATTCATGAAGAAGAAATATTGTTTACACTTGATCACTTCAATTTTAGTTTTTTGTGAGGTTTTCATATAAAAGTCAGATGAGAACCTATCAGGCCCAACAGTCTTGCCACTGTCCATGATGTTAAGAGCATCCCAGATTTCCCCTTAAGAGGGAATGTTAGCAATTTTTAAAGCAAAAGAATAGGTTTAATCCTCTAAAATTAAAGAGTCGTCCAGTTGGAATCTAAGGAGGGGGGTGATTTATATTTTGTTGAAAAAACTCCATAGCATCCTGTACAATTATAGAGGCCTCATGAAGCCTGGTTCCTTGAGAATTTTGAAAGCTATGAATGACATTACATTTCATCCAGTACCTGATACAATAATGGCAGTAGTTAGTATTCCTATCACCATCAATTAAATTGTTAATGGAGGCCTTTTGTTGGACAAAACTTTCTAGCCAAGTAGTGACAGTGAGGAATTTCTCTTTAGCTTTCATTAAAAAAGCTTCATCCACAGTTTGAGCGGTAGTAGAATTTTCCAGCTCAACCAGGTTTTTCTCAGCTTGCTCCACCAACTTGTAAATGTCGTCAAAGGTAGACCAAGTCAATTGTCTGAGGACTTTACTCATTTTTTTCTGTAAGTACTAAAGTTTAACGAGAGGATTTGAATGGGAGATATATTTCCATCTGAAAGATATGGTGTTAAGAAATTTTGGATGGTTAGACCACATATTCAGATATCTAAAAGGAGTAGGACCTATAGGAGGGGAGGCATTGATAGAAATGAGCAGGGGTCTATAATCAGATCTAGCAAAATTAAGATGAGTAAGGGTAGTTTGTAGGTAATTATGAAACCAAAGGTCCTTGGCAAGAAGCCTATCCCTTCCCTACGTAAACTAAGACCCAATGAAACCAAGATCAAATAAACCAACAGTCTGGATGTGTTCATTGCATTTTGTCATAAGTGAAAGTCTAGGAGATCTGCTACCCTTTTAGTCAGTAGGCGATGAAATGCAATTGAAATCACCCCCAATCAACCAACTAGAGGATATGGATGTACTGATGAGATGCAGATTAGTCCAGAGATGTTCTCTAATAGATTTAGTACAGCCTACATAAGTAATGGTAACATATCCAATGTTGCATGACATGTGAAAAAAAAATGAAGAAATTAAGGGTTGTGGATTATGATAAACTAGTTGATTTCTTGTCTACAAAAGAACTAAATTTTACTATTGCAGTTAGCCAAATAGGCAAACCCATGGAAAGATTTTTTTATTTTGTTAGGAAGTTATGAACCAAAGGTTCTAAAAAAGCCATAAACTTGAATTTGTGCTCCCTATTGAGATGTTGAAGCTTTTTTAAGGAGTGGGGGTGGGCAATCCCCCTAATGTTCCAACATAAAAGATTAATCATAATGGGAGGGTTTATATTTTCCTCTAATGAGCCTAGTTATGGACTCCCTCCGGGTAGAATATGAGCTCCATGCTTCAATGATGAGTGTATCATCCTGTGGGGTCTTCCCCTCAGGTTGGGCTTTCTTCTTTTTCCTAGCTTTGTGTATCTGCCAGTCAGCCTCTAGTTCTTGCTACATCTCAGCAATGGGTGCAACAATGGAATTTGGTGAAACGGTACTATGTTGACATTACCCATCTTGAACATCTAGTTTAGGAAGGTTTTGTAAATCACACATAGTTACCTCAACAAGAGAAATGGTATGTGGTTCAGAGATAGTGGGATTGGTGACTATATGGACTAAATGAGGATCTACTACTAGATGAGTAGGCAATAGGCTGATTCTCACATCGGCTACAATTGGTACAGGGAACACTTTCAACAAGATAATAAGAGAAGGATCAAATGGAGCAGGTGGCAAGTGAGCATTCTTGGTAGGTTTTAATGATGGGTGGAGCCCGAAACACTTCCGGTCAGTGTGGCTAAACATTTTGCAATGGGAACAGTAATAAGGCTTTTGTTCAATAAAAATAGGTTTCCAATAACCATTATAATCTGTACCTAACCAGACCTCATCTATGGTGGGGAGATTAATGTCCCTTTTAATAAGGATTCAAGCTATTAAGGGTCAAGACAGATTAAAGGAGGATTTGTTTAGCTTCATAGGCCTTCCCAGTAATGCACCAATGGAGAAAAGAACTTTGTAGTTGAAATATTGAAGCTTCAAACTATAGAGTTTAAACTAGATGGAGATATTTGGGAGTTCTTTTCCAGGGTCAAAAACAGATGTCTATTTTAATAGCTTCATCTGTATACCATCCACGGAAATGAGATTTTTGGAGAAGAATTATGCAAATTTTTCTTCATTAGCTAACTGGATCATTTCATGTATACCATCGAATAAGCCCACTTTTAAGTAACCAGATTGCTTAAAGTAATCAAAGGTTTTATTAATAAAATCCATTTTAAGATGACCCAACAGGAAATTACCATTCAAGGTAAATTTGCATTTGGCAGAGAGATCAGATACTTCAGAATCACAGAAGATGAGGGCATGGTTACCCCCTTTCGTGTGCCTTTCTTAAGAAGATAATTTCCCCTTTGCCATCCAAAGCATCATGGTAGGATTGAGGGAAGACATTCTTAATGCCATACTTTCCAGAAGTAGAGATAAATTCTGCATAGGAAATTTTCACCTTGAAGTTAGGGTCAGCTTGTTGTAGAGAAGCATCCATGACTAACCAAGTAGAGGCCAAAAAATGAAACAAAAAGCGAAGACTAGAGGAGGCAAGAATGGAATAAGGAGGTGCCATACCAATGGAACAGTAACTAACAACTTCAAAAAGTTGGAAACCCAGAAACACAAAAACTCAAAAAGCACCCAATAAGGGTATCAATAAGAAAACAAACAACAGTAGAGGCAAAACCATAAGCACCAAAACACACCATTTTACAATGAAAAAATAAGGAAGAAGATGCGTAGCCAATGCTCCCGAAACCCTAACAGAGCAATTTTTGTTGCCATATATATATCATAGGATGCTGGCGGCTGAAGGAGAAGGTGCTTTGCTAGGGTTTCTGGTAGGATGAAGCTCTGCTGGGGGGGATTCGGTGAGAGGTACTACTCCTGTCTTTCCAAGGGTGCTTCTACTTGCATCCTTTTGGATTCGGTGAGAGGTACTACTTCTGTCTTTCCAAGGGTGCTTCTACTTGCATCCTTTTGCCTGGGAGTCAGCTTCTTTGACTCTTTTCCCTGGTACATTGGTGGATTTTACTATTCCATTGGTTTCTTCTGGTTTTGGCTTGCTTTTACTGTTCCATTGGTTTCTTCTAGTTTTGGCCTGCTTCTGCATCTGTGGGCAGCCTCTTCTGGCTTTTTTGGAGGAGACCCCTTCCCATTTGGTGTTGTGTACTGTTGGCTTGACATTTACTGTGAGTTCTGGCCTTTCTAGAGCACACACAGGTTTTTCCTGACATTTCTGTGATTTGTTGGAGCTCTTAATTTTGTGTTTGCTCTCCAGGTGTTTATGGCTACCCCTATTGACATTGGGATTGTTGCTCAGTGGGCTAAGAGGCCACTTATGCTGGGGTGGTGGGCAAGTCCACTATTTCTCTTCCTACAGAACTTCCATGACACAGCTGCTAGGAAGGGTAACAGCCCTTGTATTCATCCTTTGGGTACCAAAAAAGGTGAACCAGCTGTTTATTTCTCACCACAAGTAATCCACAATCTGAATGAACAAGTCAAATTTACCTTGGTAGGAAAATTTCCTCTAGGCCACCCTAAAATGGAATTAGTCAGAAACTACTTTGCTTCTTTAAAATTTAATGGAGATTGGCAGATTAGAATACTAGATGACAGGCATCTTCTTATCCAACTTTCAGGGGAGGAAGACTATGCAAGATTGTTTGCAGAACAAGCTCTTCAAATTGGAGGTACCACCATGAAGATAGTGAAGTGGGATAAGTGGAGTGAAGTGGGATCCTGGTTTTGATCCTGGTAAGGAACCTCTTATAGTTCCCTTATGGTTTAAATTACCTGGTCTCCCAATTCAATACTTTAATTTCAATGCTCTATTCAATATTGCAAGTGCATTAGGGAGACCTTTAAAGGTTGATGCTCCTACATATAACAAAGCTAGACCAGCTGTAGCTAGAATCCTTATAGAAAGAGATGTAACCCTCCCTGAAATTAAAAGGCTCTGGATTGGAAATGATAAAGAGGGGTTCTGGCTGAATGTGGCTTTAGAACAGAAACCATTTTATTGCTACCACTGGAAGATGTTTGGACACACCAAGGATAAATGCTTCAGGCTTCACCCTCCTCCAAAGAAAAATGTGTCTACTCAGGAAAGGATTAATTAAGGATTAATCAGCCTACTCATCCAGAACCTACAGTTTGTGTGGAACCCTCTCCAACTGAGAATTTGGAGGATATGTTGGATACACCCATAAGCTCAACAAATTCTTTTAGCTTAAATGATCCCGCTAATTTATCGCACATATACTTCAGGGAAGAGGAGAATCAAATAAATATTATTACTCTCCTAACTGATTCACTAGATGTAGGTGAGGCATCTAGGGAGAATAACCAGAAAGATGCTACAGTCATAGATGCCCCTGAGAAGAGAGATATAGATGAGAAGAAACTCCTATTGGAAGAGGAATAACAAACACAAAAATCTAAGAAGAAGAAAAAGTTATTATCAGAAGTTCAGAAATTAAAAGAAGGAAATATTGAGAGCACAGGTGCTCTGATGATTGGAGGACCTCCTCCTTCTAGATGAAGGACCAGATCAAGATCTCAACCTTCTCTTCACTTCAATCCCTCCAATGATTAATATGTCGTGTTGGAATATAAGGGGCATTGCCCATCCCCAGTCTTTAAGAAGACTGATTTATCTCAACAAAAAATACAAACTATGGTGTTTTGCTATACTTGAACCAATGGTTCAGCAAAACTCCCATAGAATTATTAACAAATTCCATGGATTTTCTCATTATGCTAACAAGAATAATAAAGTTTGGCTCTTTTGTAGGAAAGAAATACAGTGGAGCATCCGTATTGACCATCCACAATTTTGACATCTCTCACTTCTGGTTCAAGGCCACCTGTAATATGCAACCTTTCTTTACGCTGAAAGTCTCAAAGCTGATAGACAAGAGCTTTGGGAGGCCTTACATCTCATTAGTACAAATATGAACTCTTCCTGGATGTTAGGGGGAGATTTCAATTGTATCATTACTGCAGCAGAGAAATATGGGGGGAGACCTCCCAATTTGTCCAAAATGACTTTCTTCAATGATCAAATTCAGCAAGCTGACTTGTTTGACTTGGGATACCAGGGTGCTAAATTCACTTGAAAAAGGGGTCTAGTGTGGGAAAAGACTTGACAGGGTGTTAGTGAATGACTGTTGGCATAAACACTACCTCCTAACTTTTTTCACTCACCTAACCCTCACTGGTTCTGATCATAGACCACTTCTTATATCTATTACTTCCCCTAGCAATACGACATATCACCCCCCTTTCAAATATCTTAATATGTGGTCCACTTACCCCCTTTTCATCAACTGTGTTGCTTCTAATTGGATGGTATTGATCACACTGACCCTTTCATCGAACTTAGCCTCCTTAATCTAAAAACAAGCAAAGCTTTGAGGAAGTGGGGTTGGGAGAGTTTTGGGAATGTCTTTTCCAATGCCTTTTCTGCTGAAAAGGAAGTAGAGAAACTAGAAGCTACTTTTCAGAATGTAACTGCCACTGAGACTGATCTGCTTACTACCCGGACTAATCTTCTTAATGCTATTGACATACAAGATATGTTACTGAAACAAAAAGCTTCTATTAACATTTTTACTGGAGGTGACAGAAACACAAAGTTCTACCATGCACATAAGTTACAAGAGGAAGTACAATACCATTCACTCTATTTACTCTTATGAGTGTAGATGGATTAATGACAATGATCTTATTGCTTTGGATGTTGTTA
>NW_018219990.1:125956-127196 GCF_001263595.1 Phalaenopsis equestris
TTTGGATGTTGTTAGTACTACAGCTCCCTACTGAACTCTTCAGTTGATCTAAACACTGACTATGAAAACTATTTTACTGAAGAATTAGATTATCAGCTTCAGCTCAATCTCACTGAACCCCCTTCAGATAAGGAAATTTGGGATGCCATAAACACCATTGGTTATTGAGGCAATCAAGAGCTGCTGTCCCTGATGGTTGTTGACCTCATTTTTGGTTGAGGTTTAGTTTTTCCTCTTTAGTAGCCTAAGGTCTAGCCATAGGATTTTCCTATTGACTAGTCTTAGAAAATTAGACATGGAACCATCACCATTAGAAATTCTACCCTCTTCTTTACTCAACTTGAAGTTCCACATGTTGGTCTCAACCTCTAAATACTTAGTAGGTGGGGCCACTATGGGGGAAACTCAAGATGAGTCACCCTTAGGATTGCTGGACCTTAGGGTTGACCTTGGATGTTGGTCTAGAGCTAAGGCATTCACTACACTTATCTACACCCACAATCACTCACTACCCTAAACCCTGAATTTCTAGCCTAGATCCCTTGATCTTTTGGGATACTCATATAGATGGTCCCCTAAAGCTACTAGCTCTAGGGCTATGGTTTGTCTAAGACCACTATTTAGAGGACCCAAAATGAGGTTTCCATTGATTCATGGCTTTTTAGTAATGATTGGTACCTAAACTCTACCAAAATACCCATCTTGGCCTTTTACCCTAAAACACCCACAAATTACCAAAATAGCTCCCTTGGACCAAAAATTCCAAAAATTTCAATAAATCCCAAATATTCCCAATTTCATTTCTCTCAACTACCACATGACCCAATTTGGCCAATTTGACCATCTTTAACCAAAATCCCCAAATTGCCCTTTAAAGACCCAAATTTTCCCAAATCTAACTCAAATGTTCATCAATTTGATCTCAATTGATCCCAATTCAAATCTTAAACTCAATTTCACTTTTGATATGATCAAATTACACCAAAAAAAACTCAATTGGTCCATTATTTGAACCCAATTTTGATTTGGGTCAAAACCCCAATTTTGACCCAATGACATAATCTCACCAAATTGAACCCATAGCCTAGTCAATTGGCCTCAATTAATGTTGAAAAATATTTATAACATTCCTATACATCAAAATCAACCATAAATTGACCTTGGTGAATTTTCAAATCCATTTGATTTTGGCCTAAATCCAAAATTTCCAAATTTAGCGAAATTGGCTAAGTCCCCAAAT
>NW_018219990.1:127264-127619 GCF_001263595.1 Phalaenopsis equestris
GGCATCCAATTCATGTTGAGACCATTTACAACAATCCCTATTGACCATTTACAACAATCAATTTGGCCTTATACCAAGACTAACCCAAGTTGGACCCAAGCCTAGGCCAACATGACCAAATTGGTTAAAGTTCAAAATTCCTTCAAATTGGCCCTTCAATTGGACTCAAAACCACTTCCATCCTGCACCAAAGTTGTTCCTTATGATCATATACACCAAATGCAATATTTATTTGGGCCAATTGACATGGCTAACCTAGCCCAAACCCAAGTTTTGGTCATTTGCACCCACTTGGACCCAGACACTAAATGTGACCTAACCACCTTAAAGCCACCAAATTAACTCCACCACAGCC
>NW_018219990.1:127804-164869 GCF_001263595.1 Phalaenopsis equestris
GTATTCCCGGAGCTCCTACCCACCTCCCCCTGGCCGACCGACCAGCCTAGTGGCCGAAAAAGCCCAAAATCGAGAGCCACTCCCATGGCAACTCACCCAAATCAAACCTAGAGGCCAGCTCATCCAAATCAAATTGAAGAGCTCCTCTGCCCTCCACCCAAGCACCACAATGCACCCAAGCCTATGCCCTAAGAGCCACCCCCGTGGCCATTTTTATAAAATCTAACCTTCCACGGCCATGTGAGGTGTGCTGAAATTTTCTTAGATCGTGGTCGCCCGGCCAGCCTAGTGGCCGAAAAAGCCCAAAATTGAGAGCCACTCCCATGGCAACTCACCCAAATCAAACCTAGAGGCCAGCTCATCCAAATCAAATTGAAGAGTTCCTTTGCCCTCCACCTAAGCACCATAATGCACCTAAACTTATGCCCTAAGAGCCACCTAATGGCCATTTTTATAAAAACTCACCTCCCACGGCCATTGGAGGTGTGCTGAAATTTTCCTAAAGAGGCCACTCCAAACTCCACACAGAGCTTCCCTAAGATCCCCTCAGTTCATTCCAACCATTTTCCCTCACCCATTCCCATTGCCGGAGCTCAATTTTAAGCTTGAAACCTTGTCGAAATCCAATACACCTCCACACTCCACCAAACTTAAATTACTTGTGCCCACACCTTCACAAGAGTGGAAGAAGCTAAAGCCCCATTGAATCCCCCTTCCATAGAGCCTCTACCATAGCTCTAGACAAACACCTGAAATTGAGCTTGGTCGAATTCATACCTAGGCCTTACACCAAGACCAGGGACTCAATCCCTAGTCTCCTTGGACCTCAACGAACATACCGAGCACCTCTGATTGAAGCCTCCCTTCTCAGAGCAAAGATATAAAACTTCTCCTTCTCCCGAGCTTATTTTGATTCTCGATTTACTTAAGCTTGATGTCATGGCATCTTAGTCGTTTGGATGTGTTCGTCTCACTTAGAAAAGTCCAATGGATCAAACCTAAAGTGATTTGGTTGAGTCTAGGCCAAGATCTCAAGGTTTTAGTGTGGAAGGGCACGAGATCATTCTATCGGGGACGATGAAGGGGAGCCGTTCGGTTGAAGCCGTTCGATTGAGCGTGTAATAAATGGACGGAGGAGATTAAGCCGGACAGCACTCCAGGACATAAACAGCGGGTCGAGTCAGCAAGCTACATGGATGGCAATTGGCAACGTCCAACCAGAGCGCGTTACGCATGCCTTCGAAGTCGTCGTAGGTTGAGGTGGCACGCGCGGTTTAAATAGATAAATAGGGCTTTTTCTTATTTACTTAAATACCCTTGATTAAATACCCTTAACTTATAAATACCCTTAACTTAGAAAATTATTATAACTCAGGTTGGAAGAACTATCCCAACTTTAACTGGAATAACTATTCAGGTGATAATAATAAGCAATGGGGGAACAACCAAGGAAAACCATTGGGAAACTGGAACAACCAAGGGAGTAGTAATTATAAACCTATTTATCCTCCAGGTTTTAACATTAATCGACAATTTAAAGAGAAGAAGTTGTCTATAGAAGAAGTGGTGTTACAAATGGAAAATTAGTTATAAAGCTAAGGAGCTGCAAGCAAAAATATTGAGAATCAATTTGGACAAATAACAAATTCATTAATTAATAGATCTCACGGAACACTTCCTAGTAATAGAATAAACTTGGGAAAATAGAAAATTCATTAAGTAATAGATCTGAAGGAACACTTCCTAGTAATACTGAATCAAAGCCAAAAGACCAGAATAAAAAGTAAGTAAAATCCATTTAACTTTGAAGCGGAAGAGAGTTGGAAGGTTGTGTTCAAAAAGAAATTGAAGTAGAGAGACAAGAAATTGAAGAATAAAAAGAGGACGCTCAAAAAGAGGACGCTCCAAAAATTCCTCCGCTAAAAATTGATTTGGAAAAACCACCACCACCATTTCCTCAGAGACTTCATCAGCAGAACTTGGATAAGCAATTTCAAAATGAAGTTGGATAAGCAATTTTCAAATTTTTTGGAAATATTTAAGAAGTCTACAATCAATATCCCATTTATTGAAGCCTTAGAATAAAGGCCAAGCTATGTGCAAATGCCGAGCAATGTAAAGTTTATGAAGGATATTCTCAACAGGAAAATGAAGTTTGAAGATAATGAGACTGTATCACTTAGTGAGGAGTACAGTGCGATAATTTGGAAGAAACTTCCTGAAAAGCTTAAAGATCCTGGTAGCATTACAATTCCACGTACAATAGGAGACAGGTTTTGTGGGAAAGCATTATGTGATTTAGGTGCAAGCATTAACCTTATGCAATTATCAATATTAAAAAGTTTGGGATTAGGAGAAATAGCCCCTACTACTGTAACTATACAGTTAGCAGATCGTTCGATAACATACCCTAAAGAAGTTATAGAAGATGTCCTAGCAAAAGTGGATCAATTTATCTTTCCTGTTGATTTCATTGTGCTAGATATGGACGAAGATAAAGAGATACCTATCATTTTGGGGAGACCTTTCCTAGCCACAAAAAGAGCAATGATAGATGTGCAGAAAGGGGAATTAACAATGCACATCAATGATCAAACTGTTACTTTTAACATTTCAGAATCAATGAAATAACATGTAAAAGGTAAAGATAATGAATGTTATTGGATGGATATTATAAGATATCTAAGTGAATGCTATTTTAGAACTACTTATGAAGAAAATCTGAAGTACAAGATCTGGAACATGAGCCAAAAGAGGAATTAAATCAATGTGAAGATCTTTTTATGGAAAATTCAAACTACGTTCGAGAAAGTTTTGAAGTTTTGGACACGATAGACAAAGTTAAATCATTTTGTCCATCTATTGGAAAACCTCCAGAACTAAAGTTGCAATTGCTTCCTGATCATTTAAAATATGCATTTTTAGGAGATTCCTCTACTTTACGAGTTATAATATCCTCAAAATTAGCGATGGAATAAAAAGAAAGGTTGATGAAAATTCTAAAAATTTTTAAGAAAGCCTTTCTATGGACAATTGCTGATATTAAAGGAATCAATCCTTCAATTTGTATGTATAAAACTCATATAGAAAAGAACTGAAAACCCAAGGCTAATCCGTAAAGGAGATTGAATCTTGTTATGAAAGAAGTTGTAAAGAAAGAAATTTTAAAGTTGTTAGATGCTGGAATTATCTACCCTATTTTAGATAGTGCATGGGTTAGTCCAATTCATTGTGTTCCTAAGAATGGAGGAGTAACTGTAACTGTAAATGAACATAATGAGTTAATACCTACTAGATAAGTTATAAGGTGGCGAATATGCATTAATTATAGAAAATTAAATCTTGTCACTAGGAAAGATCATTTTCAATTACCCTTTCTAGATCAAATGTTGGATAGAGTAGCTGAGAGTGAATACTTTTGTTTTTTGGATGGATTTATTGGTTATCACCAAATTCAAATATCTCTTAAGAATCAAGAGAAAACAACGTTTACCAGTACTTATGGTACTTTTACTTTTAGAAGAATGTCCTTTGGCTTATGTAATGCCTCTGCTACATTCAAAGATGTATGATGTCAATTTTTTGTGATTTATTTGATAAAGGGATTGAAGTATTCATGGATGACTTTTCAGTGTTTGGAACTTCATTTGACTCATGCTTAGAACATTTATCCAAAGTTCTTAAGCCAAAGTTCTTAAGCGTTGTGATAAGCGTTGTGAAGAAACAAATTTAGTCATTAACTGGGAAAACTGCCAATTTATAGTAGTAGGAGGAATTGTATTCGGACATCAAATATCAGAAAATGGTATGGATGTTGATCCTGCTAAAATTCAAGTGATCGCTAATTTACCTTAAATGTGTTTAGGAGTTATTGGTAGGGGTTAGGCCTATAAATAGAATGGTTTAGTGAAGGAATTTCACCCTAGATCATTTCTGGCCCTAAAGTCTAAGAGAGAAATAGATTTTAAGATGATGTCTTCATGGGAGATGGATTTGAAGAAGAAAGAGGAGACCATAAGGAAGAAATTCGTTAGTCAAAGTGCACAAGAGATGTATAACAGTTTCTTAGCCGTTAGTATTAAAGGGATATAAGAGAAGATCAACAAAATTTAAATTACATGTCTGTACTGAAGACTAAGGTATTATAGATTCATGCACATCTTGAGCATATTGGATGGCAATTTAAAATGCAATTTAGCCACACTAGTATACAGAGGAAGCAGATAAGGAGATGTTTCTTAAGAAAAAGTGGATTGAAGAAGATTGCATCAGAGCACGTCACCACCGTCCATTTTATCAACTTTATATTTCAGTTGCCCAAGGAGAGACTAATGAAAGACCTAAATTTGTTCCTTCTAATGAAGAATGAAAATAAGTTCTATGTTTAAAGTTATGTTTTTGTGTGTTTAAATTCATTAAGTATTTTAGTGTTTAAGACTTGCTTTTAGTGTTTGTGTTAATTAGGTGTTTAATTGTGAAAAATTGTTAAGTGTTTGTATTTAGGAAAATTTTTTCATCCAAGACTATTTCGAATGAGAACTAAGTGTTTAATCATATTTGTACTCATTTGTGAATTAGTATAAGTACGTTTGTGTGAAATTTTATGTTGTTATAGCCTCCAATTTAAAGTTATTAGGGAGAATTTTGCGATAAAGAAGAGTTATAGGAAGTTGAAGATAGTCGTTTAAATGTTATGAGACCCTTTAGGGATGTTTACTTAGGGAAATAGTGCATTTTACTTTAATTTGAAATCTTTTAAAATCTTGCACTGTTGCCTAAGCGCCAAATCTCGCGCTTAAGTGCGAGCAAACTCGAGAGGCAGGCGCTTAAGAGCCACTTACCCGCGCTTATGTGCCGGGTCCAGAAAATCAGTTCGTGAACGGTTAAAAGTGGAAAAATGAGCCAAAAATCACCATTTTTATCTTTTAAAATCTTGCACTGTTGCCTAAGCGCCAAATCTCGCGCTTAAGTGCGAGCAAACTCGAGAGGCAGGCGCTTAAGAGCCACTTACCCGCGCTTATGTGCCGGTTCACGAAAATCAGTTCGTGAACGGTTAAAAGTGGAAAAATGAGCCAAAAATCACCATTTTTATCCTCTCGCCACCTTCAACCTCTCAAAAAAGTGATTTTGGAGAGCTAGGGCACACCATTAAGTGGAGATTTTTTAATGGAATCGAGAAAAATTTGCTAGAATCAGATTTCTTAAGGTAAGAGCTTTACTTCTATGCAAAAGTTTTGGATTTTCACCATGTATTTTTAGTACATTTGGAAGAATTAGAAAATTCACTATTCATGGTGAAAAATGTGGAAAAATCTTTGGAAATTACATAGGAAGTGTAGTTTAAGCTTTTGGAGGTTTAGTATAGTGTTTAGACTTGATTTTTGAAGTTATTGTTGGAATTTATAAAATTTGTAGAATGACACCAAGAATTAAGAGGTGCAAAGGTAAAGCCCATTTTGATTCGAGTAAATTTGTTAGTTCAAAAGCTCAAGATCGATATAGTGATGCGTTGCAATCGCGCAAACTGATTCCGGAGTGATGTTTTAGAAATCCGGGGGGAGAGTTGGAAGATTTAATTGTTCGCCGACAGATGGAACAATTCTGTTGTTTTTCTGTTGTGGGAGTTATAACTGTTGTGAGGGAGTTCTATGAAAATCTCCCTAAAGCTGAAGACAATTGAGTTATGATTCGAGGAAAGTTGGTGCCTTTTTTACCAGAGGTAATCAACTTATTTTACTAATTACCACTGGATACCTTATGTTTTTATTCAAATTATAGTCCTACTGAAGTGAAGTTAGATGAGATTATTTCATACTTGACTATTGGGAGAGGACTTTGGAAGATTACCAATTAGAGGAGAGTAAATTTCCCAACTTCAAAGTTATGTGCACCTTCAAAGGCCTGACACTATTTCATTTCTGCTCATCTGCTTTCGACCAGTCATCTCAGTGAAGTGAACAGAGAAAGAGTGACATTTAACTATTACTTTTAAGAAGGAAATCTCATCAACATTGGAGCTTCGATTTGTCAGACTATCATCAGTTCTACTATAGCTGTTACAAATGCAGGTCTAGGATTTACTTCCTTGATCTTTTCTTTGTGTGAGCAGGTTGGAGTTAAATATGATAGCTGGGAGGAAGTATTACTACCTCTAAAGCCCATCACTAAGGTGTATGTGAAAACTTATTCTGAGCAATCAATATTTGGCTTAAGAGGAGGATTTTCTCAGAGCTATAGAATGGAGACGCCTGTTGCTTCTACCTTTGTTGCTTCTACATCTAGACCATCTACCTCATGTGCTTCTACATCTTGAGGTGAGCCTACTGAGACATGAGATCAATTATTGTAGAGGATGATGGATAATAATAATTTTTTTTACCGCTGATAGGGTATGATAGGGTACAAAATTCAGAGCATTTTGCAGAGCATACTGATAGGTATAATAGGAAAAAAATTGATATGAAGAGAAATTTCACTCATCTATGTAGATCCTCATTAGGGGTAAACAAAGAGTGTAATTTCCTCCATATCGTGGATACTCTGATTATGAGCCTGCAAAAGTTTGGGATAGCGGTGATTCAGAGGATGAAGAGTAAAGTTGAGAGATTTATTTTATGATTGTAATATGATATGAACTATGTGGACTGGGCTTGCTACATTTAAATCTATGTGTTGGTTTGAACTATGTGATGTGGTTTTTTACTTTTATGTTTAAGTGAGAATTGTGATGTGAAGTGTTTTCATGTTTTGGAGTTGAGACATGTATGTATGTTTACATGTTTAGATATTGTGATTTGTGAGACTTTAATTTTTTATTGTATTGTAATGTTTGTGTTAGTTAGTAGTTTGTTTTAAAATTCTAGGGTAGTAACTGTTATGAGTTTTATGATTTAATTAGTTTAGAAATTAACTTAATTTTATATCTTTTGTAAAGTTGAAAATCTTGCTAACTTAGGTCTTAAATTTAAATTTTTGAAATTGCTACCCTGTATTTTCTACCCTGTATTGCTACCCTGTATTTTTCTTTTATCATGTTTGTTAGTTAGTAGTTTGTAATTTTATTAATTAGGGCTTACATTTTTACGAGATAATCGTACAAATAGCATGAAAGACATGAGGATATAGATTGCATAGAAAGTAAAATGATAGAAATTAAATAGCACTTTAAAATCACACCAGTCATCTTCTCGACATTCCCGCTGAAATATTAGCTTTCACAACATGAATATAATTTTGCAGAAGTTTAAATAAATCACAAGAGTAGATGAAGGTGTAGTTTTCGAACCCTAAGTCATGACTCAATGTGTCCTGAAAGATCTTAGTGGATGATTTTCTAGAACAAAAAAATAATAGGTTCAATTTGTCCTTTAAAATATCCAAGAGATCTTAAAATGTTCAGAGCATGACCCTAGTTAACTCTTATAATTCCTTGAAACAATTTGAGTCCATCTTGAACTTATTATATCGTTTCATTAATCATCCCAAGGTTAAATTAAAATTTCCCCATTACTCAGTGAACCTTGACATTTCATTTGACAGTTATATGAATGGGCACCCCAAAGGGGAAGTTCAAAATCAATAAGGATTTTAATGCCCAGAGTTAAAATAGGGCCTAAGGTTTTTGAAAGTGTTTATCAATTAAGTCCATTTTTTCTAATCCCAGTTAAGACTATTCTTACATTTCAATCCTAGTTCACTACTATGCCCTCTCAATACCAATTATCAAAGAAAAATTAAGATAAATAAATTTCAAAATGGGATTTTAATTCTCATTAATATGAGACTTATTATCTAATCACCAATTGGTGGACCTTAAATGAGTGAATTACTATCTTCATAGCATAAGCCCTTTACTTTAGAATCATCTTAATTGAATTATCTTCAAAATTATGACAATTATTAAAACTAAAATTTTACCTTTATCTTAAAAGTATGGCAAATTGGTTTCTACCTCTTAGCCATTCATATTTTAAACACCCAAAAGATTTTATTATAATCAGTATTACCTATTTACCCTTTGATTGAACCTAAAATTTAATTAAGGATATAAAATTCTAAAATGACCATTTTGCCCCTCGGGCTCCCTATCCTATAACTTATCAAATGAAATGCAAGTTACCTTGAATTTTCCATGGAAACTCAATAATGAGTTAATCAAAACAATAGAGAAGAAAGAAAATGTGGTCTTTTAGATTTTTATCTAACTTATATAATTATTTTAATTCACAAAAAGGACTTTCAACATTAATTTTTAATTAATCAAGATAAGATCTTTTTTTTCACTTAGAGGTCCAACTAGGTCAGAGGAACACTTAGACAAAATTCCATAATTTTTCAAATTATATTTTAATTATTATAATTATTTAATGCTTTTTTAGTAATTATTTGAATACAAAATATATTTTTATTTTGTAAATTACCTTTTATATTTTAATTAAATCTCCCTAAGTTCAAGAAATCCAGATAAAGAAATTTCATATTCTTATGATTTATATTTTATTTTTTATAAATACTTTAATGAGAAAGTAAGGAATATACATTTTAGGCCTTTTAAATTTTTTTTTAACATAGTAAAATTAGGAAAAATATTCCAATGAGTTCCAAGTGATCAGGATGTAATTAAGAATGATTTGCACCATTTTTGTATTTATTAAATTTCTAATATTTTTAATTATTTTTAATTTAATATATAGCTTAAAAATGAAGTATTTCCTCAATTAAAAAATTTATTTTTTCTAAGTGCCCCTGATCACAAGGAACTCATAAAACCACTTTTCATAATTTTCCTAAGTGTATTTAATTTGATATAATCATAAAAGCACTTTTCATAATTTTCCTAAGTGTATTTAATTATCTAAAAAAATGTATTTTTATAAAAAATATATTTTTTTAGAAAATCAACTTTAGTGCTTAAACTTAACCAAATAAACTTCAAATGCTTACAGTGAGTTAACATGTTTTTTTCTACACAATGTGGAATTGATTTTATTAATTTTTAATAATATTTAATTTAATTAATTTAATATAAGAAATAAACATTTAACTAACTATAAAAATATACAAATTTATCCAAACCATTATGATATTTTTGCTATGCTTCTCCGACCACAGAGAATCTACTAAAATTTATCCCATTATTTTATAAGTGATATTTTAATTTATGTAATTATTTTAAGCCAAAATAACCATCCAAGCTTGAAAATTAGGGTTACATGCATAAAGATACTCTCTGACCTTAGAAAATCAGAGAACATCCACTCTATCATGTGGAATGAACCCTCAAAGTTCCAAGCCATGGTGGACAATATTTAATCAAAATAAATTAAAATACCTCAAAGACTATTTAATTAATTAAAAACCAAAGACTCGTCATATAATTTTTCTTATTTGTCCACATTTTTCCCCTCTATTCACTGAGGAAGAGGGTATATTTATTTTACTTATATGGTTTTTCTATGTAAAGTTTTAAATTTTTGAATATCTTACATTTATTTAATTTATTAAAATCATATTTTCCAACTTATCCACGCGACGGCCATGCAATCCTTGGCATTTCCAAAGTCTCCATGTGGCACTCCGCCACCTCAGCTGCCATGCGGCCCGCTGTATCACTTCATCTTCTCGTTCAGCTTGATATTGTCCTTTCATCTAATACACACGCAATTGGATAGCTTCTGGTCATTGTCCCCAATTAACCTAACCCATAAGCCGTCCAACTTCCAACTTCTGACCTATGATCTTGCTCGATACTCAACCAAATCACATGGGATTTGTTCCTACACCTTCATCTACTCATGACAAACACATATATACAATTACAATTCTTTGAAATTAAACTTCTCTTCACAATTGGTGAAATCAAGCCCAAAATTATGGTTAATGGTTTATACCTTTGCACATGAGGTGAGTGCTCGATTGGGAGCTTATGGAAGCTACAATGGAGTCCAATGAACCTCTTGAATGTGTTGGTCTCCTCTAGTGTAAGCTTCAAGTATATGTTCAATGAAATGAGGGTGCAGCCTTGGTCAAAAGCTAGGTTAGGGTGCTCAACATAAGGGGACTTCAGTGGGAATCTTCCTTTGTTTCTTTGGGAAAACTCAAGGGTAGTTTAACTTTTAGTTTGAGTTGTTTTTTAAGGACAACAAAAAATTTCCCTGGTTTTGAGCTTGAAAACTGAACTCAGACAGATAGAATTAGGGTCGGAGATTGGTGGGAATGAGTTTCTCTAAGTTGCAAAGAGCTCTAGTTGGATTTTGCCAGAGTTCTATTTAGTTTTTGGTTGTCCTCTTCTTTGGCCATCAAGGACATGAATTTAAATAACCATGGATTGGGTGGAGCTCAGGGCTTCAATTCAGGTGCACTTAGTTGGCTATGTGGAGTGCTGAAGAGTGCAATCAACCAAAGGCGACGAGCCACATTGGATGGGTGAATTTTAATTTGGATTTGAGAAGGGTGGCTCTTAGTTTGCAGTTTTCTAGTGACTAAGCCGATCGACAATGCCAGGGGTGGTGGCCAGAGAATTCAGGGGAGCCAGAAGAGGGTTAATAATGATTAACTCTGAATGGTTAAGGTTGATGGCAAAGATATCTCAGTTTAAGAAAAATATGGGAAGAGATCATTTAAACCAGAGGACCATTGGTCCATAGCTCATATAAGGCGGACTAGGTGGGTCTTGTCTGGTCCCTTGAGTCCAAATATTGGTTATGATGGCTTTGGTTTGATCCTATTGGTTTGGTTTGGTCATCTTTGGTGTATGGGTTCAACTTTGGGCATTTTGGGTTCAAGTTGGACTAGACTTGCGCTTGAGCTTGGATTGAGGCCAATTAATTGATCAACTTGACTTGGATGATTGTCATGAATATTTTAGAAAATGGATTGAGAGATTTTGAGCTAATTTGGAAGTCCAATTTTAAGGATTTTGGCTAATGGCCAATTTGGTGCATTTGGGCTAGCCATAGGTTTGGATTGGGCTAGGGATTTGGTTAGAACCACTTTATGGTTCCAATTGGTTGAAGTGATTTCCATGAACCGTTTTGAATATCAATTGAGTGGAAATTTTGGGGTTATGAAGTTCAATTTGGTGGAATTTGGAATTTGAGGCAAAATTGGGGGTTTTGGTCCAAATTGAATTGGAGTGAAATTGGAGCTTGACCAAGGCCAATTGAAGATTCAATTTGATGTGGGGAGGTGTTGCAAAGAGTTTAGGATTCAAAATTTGGGTTATTAGATTGGTTTGGGGGTTAAATTTGATGAAATTCTGGCTTAGGGTCAAATTGGGGATTTTAATTAGGCTTAGGATTTAGGTTTGAAGTTGGATACAATTGAACTTGGATTTGGTTTCAATCAATCTTATATATGATGAATTTGGGTTTAGAATTAAAACTGCGAAAAACTGGGATCAGATTGGTGGATATTGGGGGTGAATTGATGTAATTGGACCTTTAAGGGTAATTTGTGGCTTTTTGTGAAATTGGTCAAATTTGGCTCAATGGAGTGGTTCAAATTGGAATTGGGGACATTTGAAATGATTTTCAATGTTTTGGGATAGTTTGGTTTACGATTGGTATTTTGTAATTTTGGCAAAATCAGGGCTATTTTAGTAATTTTGAAAATTTTAAAGTGTTTTGGGCAATTTGGGTGGTTTCAAATGGTCTGAGATAATTTTTTAACAAAGTTCGGTATTTTGGATAATTTTGCAAATTTTAGTCAATTTTGGGGTTTCAAGGGGGGTGTGGTAATTTGGCTAGGTTTTGGGTGTAGAAGGCTAAATTGGGTATTTTAGTAGGATTGGGGTTACCAACCACACTGTCACCATACTTGAGTCATGGACCAATAGAATTCTCTACTTTGAGTTCTCCATGTACTGGTCACAACTAAACCCTAGCCTAGGGCTACTAGTTTAGGGCACCATTTACATGAGTTTCCTGGAAGGTTAAGGGGCCAACTAAGCATATTCAACTATTACCTGAGGTTGTGAGTGTAAGTGGGGAATATCAGGATTGTGTGTGTGTGTGTGAAATTTACCAAGGATATAGCACCCAGGGTCCACCCTAATGCCAATTAATCCCATGGTCTTGGTGTAGAAAAATAAAAAAAATAGAATAAAAATACCCTCTTGCTCAGTAAACAAAGAAGAACAATTTGGAAATAATTTGGAATCCATTTTATGCATACTTTATTTTTAAATAATTAAATATTGATTTGGATGTTTTGATTCTCCATGCATGTAGTAATCACACTATGACTTGAAATTTTAGCATGGTGTTGCCTCTGTCTTAGAGAACATTCCCTAATTTGTCCAAAGTCAGAGGAGGTCCGTAGAAAGAGAATCACATTTTTCAAGTTTATGTGCATTATTTGCTTAACATAATCATGGAAATTAGCTTGTTGATTAGAAAAATCCAAGAAAATTTTGGGAGGTTTATGATCACCAGAGAGCCTTTAGGAAAATTTCTCATGAGCCAAGTCATTCAAAATACACCTAATCTTCACAAACCCTAAATCACTATAATAATTTATTTTGAAAAATACAAACAATAAAATGACTTGATTTTTAATCTTCACTATTTTTTAAGATCCAGAGAACTCACCATAAAAATGACAAAGCATTTTGAGTTTGTTTGGTAACTTAAGTTGATTTTTAAAGATAAATAATATTTTTGGCACTTAAATGATTTTTAAAAATTAAAATATAACTCAAAATTTATAAAAAAAAATTATTTTGAGTTCTTTGTGATCAAGGGTATTTTTAAAAAAATAAAATGGTATTTAAAATAAAACTTCATTTTTAGCCTATTTTAAGTATTTAAATAATTAAAAATCCATTAAAATCACAAAAATAATAACCATTAAAATCACAAAAATAACAATATTCATGGAAATGTTCTAAATTGCTTCATAAGCACTTAGGACCAATTAGAATATTTTTTTTTTCTAAATAAAGATAATGAATTTCAAAGTTTAAAAATAATTTTTAAAGGCTAAAAAAGGGTTTTCACTAAGACTAATTCCAATAAATCAAATAAAATTCAAAAAAAATATAAAATTTTCTTCTTTGAGTTCTTTGACGTTAGGAAGATTTTTTAAAATATAAAACTTAATTCTCCCCATTTAAAATATTTTATATTTAATATACAACCCATAATTTAAAATAATTCTTAAAACTTATATAAAATTTAAAAAAACTTGAAATTTAGTCCAAAGGCTTCTTTGGTCTAGGTCTACCTCTAGTAAAAATTTCAAGAAATTAGGATTTACCTTGTTCAAGTTAGGAATTTTCTTTGAAAAATCCTATTTTTGCATGAAAAAAATTATATAAATTAAATTAAATTTTGAAAAATCACATTTTCTTCTCTAATGTCTTAATTGACCCATGAATAAGGTAGGATAAAAATTTCAAAGTCATTTGGATTAAATTTGATAAATTCAGAAGTGTTAGAGCCCTAAGGCCAAATGTGTAATTTTGAAAATTTAGCCTTAATTAATATTTAGGCTTAATTCAAGGAGGAAAATGGGCAACCTCTGATCTTAATCAGTTTATTTGGGTGTTTGAAACATAAGAGGTTAATTGGTAGAAACCAACCTCACTTTCCTAATTGAAAAGATAAATTAATATATTTTTAAATTATTAAAATTTGGAAGTTTATTAAAATAAAATGAACCCAGGACTTAGGGGTATGACTTTTGAAGTCAATAATTAATCAATTTTATACCCTTATTTGAGTTTCAAATGAAATTTAAATCATGAATCATGACCACCTAAAGCTTAACCATTTCAAAGCTAATTAAGACACTCACCTAGGTCTTAAGGGCTTCTTAAAGGGCTTAGTAGTGACTTAGGCTAAGTCAAGTTTCATTTAAATGAGGATTAGAAAAGTAAATATCATTGAAAGTTAGAACATCTTTCAAACACTACAAGCCCAATTAGGACCAAAATTGGTTAAGTGTTCCAATAACACTAACTTGCCTCTTTAAAGGCCTTCACCCACATAATTTTCAAAATTAAATTAAAGATGATAATTACCTTACTCTTAACAATAATTGATACATCAATGTTCATTGAGCATTAGGGTGTTTATAGGATGAATTATTACGCAACATAATAAGTTTAAAATAACTCGAGACTTTCCACCAGGCAGCGAGAGTAGCACGGACCTGCCTCTTTCTCTAGATCTGTTGGATACCTCAGAGATCCACTAAACTTAATATATTTTACTTGGCAAAATCACCGAGATGTGACCTAGGGTTAGATAGGTCATTAAAATTTTACTTTCCCATTTCATATAAATTGCCTTAACATGCCTTCTGAGTTTCAGGTGGTGGAACGAGAAGACTCACGAGGTACGCTTTTACAGTTTTTAGCGTTGTCTTTCTTGTACTTTTATACTGTACTTTTATACCTAAAAATTTGCATGCTAAACAACGATGCCACCTTGTATGAAAACTAAAATTATCAGGATAGCCACCAAACCAAAACCAAGACCAAAATCAAAACTAAAACTAAAATCAACAAAGATAAAATTCACCCCCACAACATTCAAAATATAAAACAACTCATAATTTAATCACAAACATCACATAAAACTACAACTTCAACTAAATTAAGACATCTCTATCGGATGATTGGGAATTCCTTGGAGGAGGTAACCTATGATTGCTAACGAGGCTTCCCACGGTATAAATGAAATTATGGAACTCATTAAGTTAAGTTTAGTAAGTTCATTTGGATTAAGTGAATCTAATAAAAAATAGTGGTGTCGGAATGAGGGAACCATAGGATCCTAACCGGTGTCGCTCTAATCATCTTTACCATGCCCCATAAAATGTAAAGGACTTCAACAATAGGGCCACTTGATTTGACATCATAACTTGACACATTAGAAAACTCAAATTTGTCACGGCAAGGAGCTCGGAGCTAGCATAGCGGGCAGCACAGCCATCTTAAAAAACAAAACCTATCTCCCCCAACTAAACCAATCTTCCTTCCTTAGACTTAAACAATAAAGCCATAGGACTTCTAGGTTGCTTTCTTATGCAACGTAAATCCTCATCTTATCTTTAGGCCTTCATATAGCCCTGCTATACAATATAAGCCCTAACTTATCTTAGGATTCCGAGGTTTTCGTTTGTCATGACCTAAATCCTCATATCTTCTAGGCTATTTATGGGTTCGGTTATCTTCTAGGCTATTTATGTGTTCGTTTCACACGAATGTAAGTCCAAACTAATAAAATTGGCAGGATGAAACACCTAAATATTTCTTCTCAGAAATGAAACCAAACATTAGGATAGCTCGGCGAGTCACTGGGGTTCACCTCTGGATCCATGACATCCGCTAGTTCTTCCTTCTTTGGGCTCTACAACAAAAATGTTCCAAATTTGAACCAATCCCCTTTCACACCTGTACATCAAATCTAATTGAAAAGTCTTACCCTTTGAAACTCCTTGAAGATAATATTTCTTGATTTTTATCTCGAGTCTTCTTAGGTGACTTTGGTCATTTAAGATGTAATTAACTATAGAGGCTTTCCCTTATAGGAAGCATGTCCAAACCCAGCTTAAAACCCAGCTGTCCAAACCCAGCTTAATATAAACCCTATTTAATTCTTTATATTAAATAGGGGAACTTCTCGGCAAATACAAAGGTTTCTCAGACAAAACAGATGTCATATTCCTTAGTTTATTTGATCAAGCCTCATCCTCAAGTCGTGTGTTTATCTTTTGGGATAGATACAGGATTTGAGGTACAAAGCTCTTTTATTTAAGCTATGAAAATATGGGATCAATTTGATTTCATATTTTTTCTAAAACTAAAAATATATGTAAATTAAAACATCCTTCCGAAGTGGGCGACGGGATTTCGATTCCGGTGACCGACAACTTCATACGGGCAACTCTCCAACAAAAAATAACGCCTACAGCTTCTGGCGACTCTATTGGGGACAAGCTTTTCTCTCCATACAAATCAAGAAATATTATTTTCACACCATCAGTAATATGTCCATGTCCCTCTTGGACCAAATTACCCTTCTTCTATTGGCATACTTTACCTATTTCTATCTTGGGAAAGTATGCCTAACTCCTTGGACTTCAGGAATAGCTAATCAACCATCATTAAAAAGAGGGGTTCAGAAAGCCATTAAGGACTTTTTAAATTTTCATGTCGGTTCGGACCCCAAATAGGTGTGTCGGTGGACTAGTTCCACCTAGGCATTGTCTGCCACTAAATGGGTCCTGCACTGGGTCCTAAAATACTTTACATCTCCCTTCCAAATTTGATTTTGCTACTTTGCGAATGGTGTTGTGCTGCACGTACTTTAAAATTTTCTTACATTAATTAAATTTTACACCGCTTGATTTTTCTTAAAAAAAAAATTAAAATACCTATAAATTAAACCCGCCCGGTCTATAGATCAATCTCTACTTTTAGTGCTTGCACTAAAAATTACAAGGTTTTCGGCCATATAACTAACCATGAAACTTTCTGTTTTCAAGCCTAATGCAATAGCCTACCCAATGCTGACCATTTTTTGCGACCTGCCAATGAGCCACGAAGCCCGTAATCTCACTCTTACCATCAAATTTGGAGCTGGATTTGAAGATCTCGAGGTGATCCTTGGGAAAGCCTCATTTGTAGTGATCAAGATCGCCACACCAAAAATACAAGAACCATCTGTAGAATTCAACCTGAACTACCTTCAAGACTTCCATACCTGCATGAAGTCCAAAGCTACTGTCGTCGCGACACCCGCCAAACCTGCTAGCCCCGCTGCTGCTAAGGGGAAAGAAGTGATGATTGTTGAGGATCTGACTGAAGGATTAACTGTCCCACTACCCGTGTTTGAAATCAGATCAAGTTCAAGGACTGCACTGGTGACCCAAACTCAAAGGAGGAACCACAATAGAAGAGTTCAGAGGGCCATCAAAGCCCGGGCTCTTGAGAAGACACCCATTGATGATCTGATCAAGTTGAAGAATTGTTACCGAAAATTTATCCACTCCTACGAGGGAGTAGATTCCATCCTCTAACGGATACAGACCTCTGACTGATACCGATGGATACGAGAGTATTTAGAAAATCACCGTTGCATTACCAGTACTTCATGGACATGGTGAGGAAGGAAAGAAATTCACTCCTATCACCCAAGTTAGTGCAGTTTTCAGAAGGCTAGCTACCAAAGAAGGATGTTCAGTTAGCAAGTTACTTAAACGAGTGGGAGATGTGATTTCCCCTAGCATGAAGAAGGAAATTTTGAAGGATGTCAAGTCCGCCAGAAAGTCTCACAAGACAACTGGAGTGCCACCTACTCGCATCCCCATTTGGTTCCATTTAAGGAACAAAGTTGATACTGCAGTAATTACTACTAATTATACCACCACAAGGACTACAGGACGTCGGCTGGTTAAGTCGAGAGCGGGTACAACGATCTTACCCATCACCCATTATTGAGACATTTCTACAATCCCAAAGGCAAATACAAGAGGAGTACCTGACACTATAGCCAGTCTACACCACAGAGAGCATACTTTCCCTCGACATATCGATGTTTCTACTAAGAACTCTGTCTTGAGACATCATCGTCAAAAAAGAAAAAGGTATGGGTACATAAGGTCGATGCATCGATACAGTCCGGTGAGCCTGCGGGACAAAAATAGGAAGTGAAACTAGGGTCTGAAATATCTGACATCGTCGTAACAATAGCCAACGAGATGGAGGAACAAGTAGAGGATGTCCATCAGGGGTAATTGAGACAAGAGTCACCACATCTGCGCACGAGGCTCAACCTCACACCGATGAGAACGCTGTAGATGAGATGTGGCGACTCTTGTATCCTCCTAAGGGACGTGCAAGTTAGCCTACTGGAGAAAAGAATAGAAGAGATTGAGAGGACCGCAGCCATGACCGATATGGCCACTCTTCAGGGGCAATCACAAGCACCACAATTGGCTTCTCTAGAGATCAATTAGCCTGAAATCATACACATTAGCCGAAAATCATACACATCACAAATGAAAGAAGAGAGGTTGCTTCAATAAAGAGAGACGAGCAACATAGAAAGGATTCTCCATCAGGTGCTATACCAAAAAAAGAATTAAAGCAAATGGTTTAAAATGGTTGAACGAGTGCAGGATGCCTTAACCTAATCTAAGGGTGGTGCATTGGTTCTAAAGGGTAGACTTTACCCGGAGGAATTTTATGTCGTGCCTTTCCTCAAGGCTTTTGTGGCCCCAAACTTCAAGATATTTGATGGGACTGGAAATCCCATACAACATATAACACATTTCCGATCCAGCTATGGCAATACGAGAAAATCAACACGATAAATAGAGAAGCTCTACTCTTCCAGCAGTTCATCAACAGCTTGTCAGGAATTGCTATTGACTTGCCTAATAGGTCAGTTAAAACATTTTTCGAGTTGGAACAGCTGTTTGTGAAAATATTTGCTTGGACACATCACCATGTGTCTATTGGAGAGCTCATGATGGAAAAACAAAAGCCTAGCGAAACTTTGGTAGACTATATTTGGAGGTGGAGAAACCATAGTATGAAATGTGAACCTCAGCTACAGGAACAATTTGCGATTGGATTGAATTTCTACTCAAGAGCATTCATGGACCAGTAGCTTTCATGCTCAAGGGACTCACCTTCAAATCCTTCGAGAAGCTACTCAGTAAAGACCAATAAATCCATTAGTCTTCAGGAGAAAATCAAGCACATGGAGCCACACGAAAAGGCTAAGGTGACTAGAGTGTTCGAAAAGAAATAAAGAGTAGTAGCGACCATCGACGAAGGAAAGCAATCGATAAAGATATATGCAGAAGAGTCTCACCAGTCTTCATCACATTATGCTAAGAAACGGAGTAGTCAATCCAATCAGCGATCGCCTCAAGAAGGATCACCACGACCAAGTGATAAGAAAATGTCACTGTCAGAGCAACATAAAATGATGTATTCTTTCAAAGATGAAGCTATACCTAAAATATTCAGAAGTCTGAAGAAGAAATCAGAGTTCAGAATACCATATCTGAGGAATCCCGAAAAGGTGGATAAGAAGAAACCAAATTATTTCCCACATCACTAGTTGCTTGGGCACACTATAGAAAAATGCTTTGTATTTAAAGAGTGACTTGAGAGGAACCTTAAACAGGAGGACATAACAATCTCGATAGAAGATTTAAAAGAACCTAAAAAAGGTTCCATAAATATGATTTCGGCCTAGCCAATCTCCCAAATCAATCCATATACTAGAACAGATGGCTATAGTACAACTTGGGATGAACTTAAGAGGGTCCTTAATCAAATATAGGACCCAACAAAACAATCTTCTTCATATACTAGAGAAGAATAATGGAATTAGGTCTGGAGCAGATCATCCAAGAAAATACTGAACAACATCTAGTCTGCATCAAAACAAGTCTCTATTTAGAGTCCGTAACATACCAAACTCGAGATGAGGGTTTCATCAAGAGAGCCATCATCGTCAAGGACAAAGAAGAAGAAGAAAAGAGTCACTACAAAGAATGATAGCAGGGGGGGGTAGGATAGGGGCTGCCTCTACTAGATTGGTTGTCTCGGATTTGAGGAAGAAAATCCTCGAACCCCTGACTTTGTATGATTGTATTTTTGCCCCTCCGGGGTCTTATGAATATAATGATTGTGATTTCGGCTACGTTTTAACTATTTCTAGTGATAACGTAACTGATTACAACCAGCCTAGCTTCGAGCTTGATCCCCAAAATGATCGTCAAGTCATACTCGAGTCAAATGAATTCATTTACAACGGCACCGAGAACAAGAAGCCAATTCTTGAGCATCACTGTACATCGCTTACCATCCACTTAGATCTTTTCAATGAAGAGGAAGAGACACCGGATGATTCAATAATGATATCTCAAGAAGAAAAAGTCACATAAGTTAACTTAAGGAGTGGAAAAGTGTTACCACCAAGAACAACTCTAATAGATAAAGGAAAGCACATAATGACCTAAGAAGAGATACCTCCACCTCCACCAGTGGAAGAATCACATAATCAAAATAAAATCAAAGGATCATACAAAGTAGACTACAATGTGCTAGTTTATCTTAGGAAGTTGTCGGCCTGATTAAGCATCTACGACGCTCTGATCCTATCAAAGGAGATGAGAGAATCTCTGTAGCTTTGCTTGACCCATAAATTTTCTTAGCTTAGTTGGCCAGCACATCGTCAGATGAAGTTTGTTTGTTGAAAGAACAGCCTGGGGCAACCTTCACAGATGAAGACTTTCAGCTCGGTACCGCCGACCACAATCGTCCACTCTACATCTCTGTCAACATCGACAGATTTATGTTGTCCAGAGTTTTAGTAGATCGAGGAGCATCTCTTAACTTGATGAGCCTACAAACATTGGTCTACTTGGATATTGAAGCACAAGAACTTTCATGTGATAAAATGATGCTAAGAGGATTCAACCAAAAAAGAGAAAGAGCACTTGGATCAATTACAATACTTATGAAGGTTGGAGAACTCGTGACAACTGCTAAATTTCATATCATCAACGCCGCGACCTATTTTAATGCTCTACTGGGTCGACCATGGATTCATGAGCACAATATGGTTCCATCATCTCTACACTAGTGCATCAAATACCGCAATGATGGTCAAGAAAATGGCATCAAAGGAGACCTACAACCATTTTTAGTGCATTAAGTTGGTATCCGTGAAGATGCTGCCTACTACGCACCTCCAAAGAGGATTGTCTTCTCTCGTGAAGTTTTCACAAAAAAAGCTGAAGATTCAGAAGAATTACAAAGAGGAGGCCATTCAACTCCGCTTCAGCAATCTTTCACCACTCCCTTACAACGAGTTGTGAAAGTTCTTTTAGTTCACGCACCCGAGGTCGAGGCCAGGGACATGGACGAGGAAGGATCAATTTAATTGTTGAACGAACTAGGCCAACCATCAACGTTGATGATGAAGATAGTTCTGAAGACGAGATAATGATGACAAGTCATAAGATACCACAGTAAGAGATATCCCCAGAAGATACAGAGAAAAATGAATATGAAACAATGTATGATTGGATAAACCACTATGTGAATGCTATGAAACTTACTCTGATTCTCCCTCAAAAAGTCGAGAGTTTAGAGGTCAACGAAGTCCGTAGTGTTGGTACAAAGCTGATTAACTTTTACTGTGCTTCTACCTCTATTATGCTTGAAAAACATGTAAATTTGGATGATGATCCTAATGAATTAATGGAATTGCCTTTTAGTTACTTCTCGCCTTGCGTTCAAAATTTAATTCAACAAGGACACTTACCCAAAAAAATGCAAAAAGATAAATTTCAACTTTTTGAAAAATTATGGAATGGTAAAATTCGAACTCCAAATTCAGAAGAGGGTATCGGATTTGGTACAGTCGGACCAGTCGATTATTATGAATTTTGCATGGTTGTTATTAGTGAGTCATAAGAGGATTGCCTCGATATAAAGGATGACTCTAATGATCAACCAACAGAAGATGCTCTGCCAGAATTTGAGGAATAAATAAAATCTACCGTTGATGAATTGAAAGAGATTAACCTTGATACTGAAGAACAACCTCAACTTATATTTATAAGTTCTCTACTCAATGATAAAGAATTTGCAGAATCAATAAAGCTAACATAATTTAAAGATTGCTTCGCATGGAGCTATGATGAAATGCCAGGACTGTCAGCAGAGGTTACAATCTATAAACTCGGGGTTGAAAAGAATATAACCCCAGTAAAAAAAGCTCCCATGAGAGTGTGCCTCGAAATAGAGCAACAAGTCATCGTCGAGGTGAAGAAATTAATAGACGCCAACTTTGTGAAAGAAGAGCAATACCCCACATGGTTAGCTAACATTGTACCTGTTAAGAAGAAAAATGGACAGATCCGTGTTGTGTTGACTTCAGATATTTGAACAAGGCATGTCCAAAAGACGAATTTCACTATCCATACCAGAAATGTTGGTGGATATCACTTTAACACATGGTGGATCATCGGGATACAAATAAATCAAGATGGCTCCTAAAGATGCAGTACTTACAACCTTCAGAACACCGATTGGAATTTTTTGCTACACAGTGATGTCGTTCGACCTAAAGAACGTCTGAGCAACATATCAGCGTACAATGACGAATATTTTTGACGACCTCATTCACAACCAAGTAGAATGCTACGGGGATGATTTGTTCATCAAAACTAAACAAAAAATAGACCATTTGTACGATTTGAGGATCATGTTCGAACGGTTATGACGATATGACCTTAAAATGAATCCCTTAAAGTGCATCTTCGGCGTTACTTCCAGGAAATTTCTGGGATTTGTTGTCCGTCATCGGGAAATCGAGATCGACCTGAATAAAATTAAAGCTATCTTGGAAATGTCTCCTCTTAAAACCTTCAAACAACTACGTTCCTTCCAGGGGAAGTTCACATATCTGAGACGCTTTCTGTCTAATCTTTGAGGTAGATGTCAGCCTTTCTTGACAATAATCAAAAAGGACGCCAAATTTATTTAGGAAGAAAAATACTAGCGGACTTTCAAGGATGATAAACAATATTTAATGACACCTCCTATCTTGGCAGCCTCTATTCTAGGGAAATTGTTGATACTTGATACTGTGACCTTAGATGACTCTCTTGGAGCCCTCTTAGCCCAAGTCAATGACGAGGGTAAAGAAAATGTACTCTACTAATTGAGTCATCGCCTAATACCGACGGAGATAAGGTATCCATCTATTGACAAGCATTGTTTTGCATTGATTTTAGCTGCTCAAAAGCTTACACATTACATGCTTTCTCAAAAGATTACCCTAATCTCAAAAGTTAATCTATTGCAATATGTGATGATCCGACCAACACTCTCTGTACGTCTAGAAAGATAGTTAACGATCTTATTGCAATTTGATATAACTTTTGTTTCCCTCCGTGCTATTAAGAGCAATGAGAAAGACACTAGTAGACTTTCTCACTGTGCACCCACTGCTAGCTGGGTCCTCTCTCAACTATGAGTTACCAGATGTGCAAAAACTACAAATGGAACTCTCCAGTGCACAACGCTGGGAGATGAACTTTGATGGTGCTTTGTCAGCCAGAAAAGACAAAAGATCATGCCCAGTTATACCAGGCAAAGCAAGGATCAAATTGATCTTTATCACACTAGATAATGGTACGTTGAGGTTCTCATACCACCTGATAGAGTCGTGCACCAACAATGAAGCAAAATATGAAGCTTTAATCTCTGGATTGGTAATGGCAGTCTCAATGGATATAACAAACATTGCCATCTATGGAAACTCCCAACTCGTCATCCAGCAAGTCACCGGACAATACAGAATTTTGAAACTAAGATTAGCATAATACCATCAGTACACGATGAAGCTATTGAAGCAGATCCCCTATGTGACTTTCTACCAGATTCCTAGGAAAGATAATGCCCATGCCGATGCTCTAGCGAAAATTGCTAAGGAAATGGCATGTCCCCTGGAGGATTCCATTGAAATCACAGTGCAAGGAAAATAAGCCCTGTCTTAGATCAATCTCGAAATTCTACACAAGCTCGGAAAGGAAGAAGCAATAAATAGAGTTGTAGACATCAATGAGGATTGGCGCAAGCAGTTAGAAGAATATTTGCTTATTGAAAAGCTGCCAGGAGATAAGTCTGAAGCACATCATATCACAAGAAGGGCCATGTCTTATGCCCTAGTGGAAAATAGTCTCTACAGAAGATCATTCGACCAAATGTGGCTACGGTGTTTGAGGAGAGTCGAAGCACAGAATATTGTCAAATAGATACATGCCAGATTGTGTGGCGCTCAACAGTCAATGCCAAAAATGAAAATGAAGATCAAAAGACTCTGGTATTTTTGGTCAGCAATGATGTCTGACTGCATGGATACAACCAGAAAATGTAATCAATGTCAAGTGCATGGGGTGGTATTACACCAGCCTCCGAATGTGCTACACACAACTATTGTCTTGTGGCCATTTGAGTGTTGGGGAACGGACATAATAGGTCTGATAGACCCTCCATCTTCCAAAGGACACAGGTTCATACTTGCCACTACAGAATATTTCTCCAAATGGGCTAAGGCAGTACCGTTACGTGAGGTTACGGCATAACACATCCTTCAAGTTTTCAAAAGCCAAATTGTCTACCATTTCGGAGTACCGTAAAGAATAATTTTCGACAATGGGACAGCTTTCAAAAGCACAAAGATCAAATATTTTGTCAAAAAATATGGGATAGATTTGAGATACTCTACGATTTACTATCGTAGAGCATATGGTCAGGCTGAAGCTATCAATAAAATGCTGGTACAAATTTTAAAGAAAACACTTGATGAAAAAAAAGGGATTGGCACAACAAACTATTAGAAGCCTTGTGGGTCTACCAAATGACTTTCAAGGCTCCAACTCAATGTACACCCTATATGCACGTGTACGGGTCTGAGGCCATTTGACCACAAGAAGTCTAGACACCGTCACTTAGAGTTGTTGTTGCCAACCAACTCATAACAGGAGAAAGTGCAAAACTCAGACTTGAAGAACTGGAGAATCTTGAGGAAAAATGACTAGAAGCACAACATTTGGAGCTTTACCAGGCGAAGATGGTACAAGCCCATGACAAATTGGTACGCCCAAGGACATTCAGAGTTAGGACATTCAAAACTTGTGCTTAAAAGGCCTATTCTTATACGCCGCAAAATGGGAGAAAAATTTGAGCCAACTTGAGATGTGCCATTTGTCATTGAAAAGGTCTACACAGGAGGAGCCTACCAGTTAGTGGACTTTAAGGGCGAAAGACCCATTTTACCAATAATTTACCAATAAATGGATGATAATAAATGGATGATATCTGAAAACTTATTATACAGCCTGATGCCGCTTGCCTCTGCTTACTTTAAAATTTTGAAACTTTAATTGTTTTAGGGTTATCTATGTGGCCAAATGTCTATGACTGGGTCCAAATTTTGTAACTAACCTCAATATAATCTAACCTCAATATAACCTCAATATAATGAAAATTTTGAGAAAAAAAATTTAAACTTAAAATTTTTTTCATTTCCACTTTTGAGTATAATGTTCCACAAAAATTTAAACAAAATTCACATATAAGTAAACAATTTGTTTCACTAAAATAAGCTAAAATCCACTTAAATAAATGCTTTGTTTTGTTCTTGTTCATGCCAAGTTTTGGCCCACTGATGTTTTTTCTATCTTCTACAGATAAATGTCAAGACAGAGACTGATCTTTGCTTCCAAGGATGGCTGGAGCCTCGTACTAAATGTGGAGATGGCACTGTAAGGGGATACCATAGACTTCAACATGGATATTAACCAGGTCGACATGGACTACGGATATCCTCTCATGAATGTAGTCAGCTGCAAAGAGAAAGAGGGATTGCCTTCACTGCTGAGGGTGACCGCCAAAGATAATGCATCACACAAAGGCAAGAACGTGATAATAGAGCAAGATCCAATGGAAGGACCCAGTCGTCTGCCCTCCTGGGTAGCCACACCGGCTGGAGGCTTAGTAGCCGCCAATAACAAACGACTTCCATGACTTCCAGGTGCTTCGCTTCACAGGACACGACACAGGAACGCCAGCCGCAAGAAGCAGAGGACTTTTCTATGGGAAGAACGTAGATGTTAGAGAGAGACAAACAACTTGCTTACCCCTATTCTTGAGAGACATATTTATGATCCAGGCATGAAAGAAGCTTCTTCCAGTCTACCCACTACAGATGAAGAACCGGGGTTCATCACAAAGCTAGATACACTTTCAGCTTCTGATGTTTTATGCAAGGGTTGCCCGGCATGCAACACTAAAATACCTGGAGGGACATCAGCCACAGGGGCGTTTGTAGAATGCCTAGATTGCAATGTTCTACATTTACAACGCTTCAGTACATTAGAAGAGTATACCTTTTAGAAGAGAATACCTCCAACACCTTTGGGTCTCAGACTTCAGATTTTACGATGAATGAGCCATACGTGCCACTGGGGACAGATCAGTATATACCATGGAGCCTAGGGTCGTACATCCCGCTAGATGCCGAGTCTCGTATTTCAGATCAGCCAGCTCCAATTTGGGTTCCTGCCAATATTTAAAGGGAGGAACGCCCGCAGCAGCTACTGACTCCTAGTAGGATGGAGTACTACAAAATAATCAAAGTAAATAAAAGAAAATTTGAATTTTATGAAGAAGTCCAAGGAAGAATCGTCAACATACTGGAAGGCCTGGAGTTGTATACTAGGGTTTTCTCCGAGTGACGAAAGAAGCATTCTCAATTGCATCTTCGATTTGAGGGATAGAGACCGAGCAGACCTTCTCATGGAAAGAACATACTTTGAGCCAAAGAAATGGATGATAGAAAAAGGGAGAATCACCATTCAATGCGACTGCTATTATAATTTCACAAACGACAGACAAGGAAAGCCACCAAGGATCCTTAGACATGACTAGGTAGATCCACTACCTCCTATAATAAAGTGGATGATCAAGAGGATGGTCAGATGGAACATACTGCCAGCTACCTGCATCCCAGACAGTTGCATCATCAACATATATGACGAGGGAGACTTATGACCTCCTCACGTTGATCATCATGATTTTGTAAGAGTTGATCATCATGATCATCATGATTTTGTAAGACCCTTCTGCACTGTCTCATTTGTGAGCAAGAGCAATAAATTATTTGGGAAAAAGATTGACATTTTTCGGCCCTGGCGAGTTCAGAGGAACTGTAAAGATTCTGCTGCCAGTTGGTTCAGTTTTGGTTCTGAAAGGAAATTGGGCAGATTTTGCCAAACATTGCATTCCAAGGGTATGACACCGTAGGGTGTCCATGACCATACGTAGGGTGTCCATGACCATCCGTAGGATGGATGACAACAAAATATCATATGGATTTCAGCCAGACCCGGAAATGGAAGAGTTACTGTCGTACGAGCTATGAGAGAGTTGTACCTCTAGTACATGCGAAGGGAACTCTTATCCTGGAGCGTGGGTCAGAAGGTCTGCTCGATCAGGAGCTCGTCGTACCTAATACAGATGGTCAGAGGGTTCACTTTTTTTTTATAGCAACATGATATGTATCTGATATACTCAACCTACAATGTATTTAGGGCATGAGATGTTTTGGGTGTACTTCAACATGGACTATATATTGTATCTTTTTGAGGCGTTAACCTATGTTTGATCTGTAACATCTTTATTGGAGCAAATTAATGAAAATTTCTCTCAAAAATGTGTTTTTTTGTCAGTGGCCTTCTTTTTTGTCAGTGGCCTTTTCGTGCGATGGATGGAAGCCACGAACCACGGGTTGGTTCAGAATTTCAATGAACGAAGAAGGAAACAACAAACCTTTAACAATAAATAAATTTCAAATAAAAATAATCACCTTATAAACAACAATAAAGCAAATTTCTTTTGGAAATCAACCAACTAAAATTAAAATTTTAAAGACATATTATCATTTAAACTATTTCCAAAGCGAGAGACAAGATTTCGATACCCGTCACCGAAACTTCCACCGTGCAACTCCTTAACCAAAATTGAGCCGACAGACCATAAGATGAATCTTTTAAAGTGCGTTGTCAGTGTTACCTCCAAGAAATTTCTAGGATTCATTGTCCATGATTGGGGAATCGAAATCGATATGAATAAGATTAAAGCTATCTTAGAAATGCCTTCTCCCAAGACCTTGAAACAACTAAGTTCCTTCCAAGGGAAGTTGGCATATCTGAGACGCTTTATTTCTAATCTCTCATGTAGATGTCAGCCATGTCAGCCTTTCTCGGCATTAGTTAAAAAGGACGCCAAATTTATTTGGGAAGAAAAATGCCAGCAGAAATTTAGCGGGCTTTTGAGAACGTTAAACAATATTTAATGGCACCTCTTATTTTGGCAGACCCCTATCCCAATCTCAGGTAAACCATTAATACTTTATACTGCGACCTTAGATGACTCTTTTGGAGCCGTGTTAGCACAAGTCAATGACAAGGGTAAGGAAAATGCATTCCACTACTTGATTCGTTGTCTAATACTAACAGAAAAAAGGTATCCACCTATTGAGAAGCATTGTCTAGATTTAATTTTCATCGCCCAAAAGCTTAGACATTACATGCTTTCTCATAAGATTACCCTAATTTCAAAAGTTAATCTGTTACAATATCTGTTGACCTGACCAACACTCTCTGTACGTCTAGCAAGATGGTCGATCATTTTACTGTAATTCGATATAACTTTTGTTCCCCTCCGTACTATTAAGGGAAAAATTTTAGCAGACTTCCACGCTGCACACCCACTTCCAACTGGGTCCCCTCTTAATGATGAGTTACCATATGAAAAAGTATTACAGTGCATTTCTCCAGTGCCCAACATTAGAAGATGTGCTTCAACGAAGCTTGGTCAGCCAGAAAAGATAAATGACCAGGCACAGTTATACCAGACAAAGCACGGATTGGTTTAATCTTTATCACACCAGATAAGGGTATGTTGAGGTTCTCATACCACCTGATAGAGCCGTTAGAGCCGTGCACCAACAACACCAACAACAAAGAAGAATATGAAGCCTTAATTACTTTGTTAGAGTTGGAAATCTCGATGGACTTACCATATATTGCCATCTATGACGACTCTTAGCTCGTCATCCAGCAATTCATTGGATAGTACAAGATTTTAAAGCCCAGATTAGCAGAATACCATCAATACGCAATGAAGCTACTAGAGCAAATTCCTAATATAACTTTCTACCGGATTCCCAGGGGATACAATGCCCATGCTGACGCTCTAACAAAACTTGCTAAGGAGCTAGCATGTCCCCGGAGGATTCCGTTGATATCACGGTACAAGGAAGACAAATTTTGTCTCAAATCGACCTAAAAAATTTACATAAGCTCAGAAGAGAAGAAAAAATGGTGAGTGCAGTTGCTGATATCAATGGAGATTGGCGTAAACCATTGATAGAATATTTACAAACTGGAAAACTGCCAGAGGACAAGTTTGAGGCACACCATATCACAAGACGACTATGTCAGATGCTCTAGTTGGTGATGTCCTCTACAGAAGATCATTTGATCAGATGTAATTACGAAGCCTAAGCAGAGCTGAAGCACAAAATATTATTAGAAGTATATGACTAATTGTGTGGCGCTCATCAGTCAGGGCCGAAGATGAAAATAAAGATCAAAAGACTTGGATATTATTGGTCGGTAATGATGTCTGACTGCATGGATACAACCAAGAGATGTCACCAGCGCCAAGTGCATGGGGTGGTCTTGCACCAACTTTCAAATGTGCTACACCGCACCTTTGCCTTGTGGCCATTTGAGTGTTGGGGCATGAACATAATAAGTCTGATAGACACTTCATCTTCCAAAGGACACAAATTTATACTTACCACTACATATTACTTTTCCAAATGGGCAGAGGCAGTGTCGTTATGAGAGGTTACGACACAACACGTCCTTCAATTCTTCAAAAGACAAGTTGTCTTCCATTTTGGAGTTCCATGCAGAATAATCTTTGAGAATGGGACAATCTTCAAAAGCACCAAAATCAACAATTTCGTCAAATGGCACGAGACAGACTTGAGATACTCTACAATTTACTATCCTAGGGCAAATGTCCTGGCTGAGGTCTTCAACGAGACACTGGTACAGATATTGAAGAAGACGCTTGATGAAAATAAAAGAGATTAGCATAACAAATTGCTAGAAGCCTTATGGGCCTACCAGACGATGTTCAGGACTCCCACTTAGTGTACACCTTACATGCTTGTGTACGGGTCTGAGGCTATACTACCGTTAAAAGTTCAGTTGTCGTTTGTTAGAGTCGCTGTCGCTAATAAACAAACAACACAAGAAAGTACAAAACTCAGGCTTGAGAAATTAGAAAGTCTCAAAGGAAAATGAGTAGAAGCACAACAATACTTGGAGGTTTATCAAGCGAAGATGGTATAAGCTCGTGGCAAACTGGTCCAAATAAGGACATTCAAAGTTGGTGACCTCCTACTCGTGCTCAAAAGACCTATTCTTGCTCGCCGCAAAATAGGTGGCAAATTTGAGCCAACTTCTTGAGAGGGACCATTTATCGTGGAAAAGGTCTACACAAGAGGAGCCTACCAGCTACTAGATTTTCGGAGTGAAAAACCCATGATGCCAATCAATGGACGATACCTAAAGACATACTACGCAACTTAACATTTCTTGGCATGAAATTTTGAAATTTTGATCATCATGGGGTTATTTATTTGGCTAAACGTTTGTGACCGGGTCCAAATTTTGTAATAAATTTAACCTCAATATAACTAAATTTTTGTTTTTCTTAATTACATACTTTAATTTTTCTCTTTTCTACCTTTAAATTTGATATTCTACTAAATTAAACAAAATACATACATAAATGAACAATTTTCTGATCAATGTAAACTAAAATTTTCTTAAATAAACACTTTATTTTGTTCTTGTTCCAGCTAAATTTCAGCTCAATGATGTTTTTCCTGTCATCTGCAGAGAAAAAATGTTAGACCAAAGGCTGATTTTTGCTTTTAAAGATTGCTGGAACCTCGCACTTACTGAGGAAAGGGCGCTGCAGGGTGGCACCATAGTCTTCAACATGGACATCAGTCAAGTCGACATGGACTATGAGGGTCCTCTGATGAATGTGATTAGCCATGAGGAAAAAGAAGGGCTACCATCACTATTAAGGTTAAGCGCAAAAGGGAAAAAATTTGGTAGTGCAACAAGACCCGATAGAGGGGACTAGTTGCTTGCCATCTGTGATAACTACACCAACCGAGAGCCTAGTCACTGCCAATGATGAAATGCCACTAGATGCACTGCTGTGGAGAACTCAGCGCATAAATGCCAACCGCCAAAAACATAGGGCATTCTTACATAAAGAAAGAAGACGCTAGAAGGAGAAAGAAAACTTGCTCACCTTATCCCTGTGGGGAATATCTACGATCCGAGCATGAGAGAGATCTATTCTAGCTAACCATCTACAGAAGATGAGTCTGAGTTTGCTACAGAGCTAGAGATACCATGAGTTTCAGATGTTCTTTGCACGGGTTGCTCGACATGCAACGTCAAGATACCTACACATACATCAGCTACAGGGGCATTTATGGAGTGCATACATTACAACATCCTCAACCTGGAGCGCTACAATAGTTTGGAGGAGTACGCGTTCACTGACGATGGATTTCAGACTGCTGATCACCTGATGTGGGAATTGTATATCCCGTTGGGTATAGAGCCATATATCCTATCGGATATAGAGTCATATATTCAGCTTAAGATAGAGACAACACCAGCTTAGATTCCTGCGAGTACCCTCGACAACCGTCGATCGTTAGTATGACAGGATACTTTAAAATGAGTAAAGTAAACAAAAGGGAGTTTGAATTCTATGAAGAAGTTTAAGGAAGGTTCATCAATATACTAGGAGGCTTGGAGCTATACACCAGGGTCTTGTTTGAAAGCGACGAAAGAAGTATTCTTGATTGCATATATGATCTAAGAGACAGTGGTTGAGTGGGCCTTCTGATGGAAAGAACCTATTTTAAGCCACGAAAATGGATGAGTGGAAAGGGAAGGATCACCATAAAATGTGGCTGATGTTACAATTTCACCAAGGACAAACAAGGAAATCCTCCGGGGATTTTGAGACACAATCAGGTGGACCCTCTACCTCTCATGATAAAATGAATGATTAAGAGAATGGTCCGATGGAGAATACTTCTAGCCGGTTGTATTCCCAACAACTATATTATCAATATATATGATGAAGGTGACTGCATACCCCTGCATATTGACCATCAAGATTTTATGATACCATTTTGCACAGTCTCGTTCATGAGCAAAAGTAACATTTTATTTGGAAAAGAAATTGATGTCGTTGGCCCCGGCGAGTTTAAAGGATCCTTAGAGATTCTGCTACTTGTGGGTTCAATCCTGGTTCTTAAAAGAATTGGAATAGACATCACTAAACATTGCATTCCAGGGGTACGACGCCGTAGAGTTTCTGTATCTTTCCAAAGGATGGATGACAGCAAATTGCCATACGGATTCCGGTTGAACTTGAAGTTGGAAGAACTACTACCGTAGGAGCTATGAGAGGGTTACACCTCTAAGCACATGCAAAGGGAACTCTTATCCTAGAGCGTGGCTTGGTAGGTAAGCTCAATTGGGAGCTCACGCCATCAGAGAAAGACATTCAGTAGACACCTTTTTAGTGCAAGTAAACATAACAGATATGATGAAATATGTTTTAGATATGCTCAGCTTGTGATGTGTACCTAGCTTGAGGCATTTTAGAATGTACTTTGATGCATTCAACATATTGTACCTTTCAAGGCTTTTGCTTGTACTCAATCTGTAACACCGGTTGAAGAAGATTAATGAAATCTCTTTCAGAATTTTGTTTGTTCATTCACTTGCCCTTTTTGTACGATGGACAAAAGCCATGGAACTATATGTTAGTTCGGGGCTACAATGAACAAAGAACAAAACAACAAAATTTGATGATAATAAAATTTAATAAAAAAATAATAATAAATAAATAAAATGTCTTTTGAAAAATCAACAAATTAAAATTTAATTTTGAGAACATATTTTGATAATCAAATGTAATAAAAATAACAAGAAAAGAGAATAAATCTATTGAGTTGATTCTCTTGATTTTGTGGTCTCTTACTCTTTACTCGAGCAACACGACTATCTTTGTCTGCACTAATTCTCTTCACATCCTTGTAGAATTTCATTTTCTGCACAAAACCTCACAAAGTTCAACATATCTTCTTCAACAATGTCAACCTTTTCACATGACACATATCTATGGGTTCAAAACCACAAACTCTTTGTAAATTTCAATTCTCATTTCGACATCAGTCCTTAACTTCTAATTTATTTTTTTTGAGGTCGGTCCCTAACTTCTGACTCTCTTTTTGAGATTGATCCTTAAATTTTAATTCTCATTTCAGAATCAGTCCCTAACTTATGATTCCTTTCTTTTCTTTCGAGGTCGGTCCCCAAACTTCCGACTCACTTTTTGAGATTGATCCTTAAACTTTAATTCTCATTTCATAATCAATCCCTAACATCTGATTTCTTTCTTTTTAAGGTCGGTCTCTAACTTCTAACTTTCTTTTCAAGATTGATCTTTCAATTTCAATTATCATTTCAGAATCAGTCTGCAACTTTTGATTCCTTTCTTTTGAGGTCGGTCCCTAACTTCCGACTCTCTTTTTGAGATTGATCCTAAAATTTTAATTCTCATTTCAGAATCAGTCCCTAACTTCTGATTCTTTTCTTTCGAGGTTGGTCCCTAACTTCCAACTCTCTTTTTGAGATTGATCCTTAAATTCAATTATCATATTGTAATCAGTTCCTAACTTCTGATTCCGTCCTATTAATTCCATTCTTTCGAGGTCGGTCCCTAACTTTTAACTCTCTTTTTGAGATTGATCCTTAAATTTCAATTCTCATTTTTAAATTAGTCCCTAACTTCTGATTCCTTTCTTTCGAGGTCGGTCCCTAACTTTGGACTGTCTTTTTTAGATTGATCCTTAAATTTCAATTCTCATTTTAGAAGCAGTCCTTAACTTCTCATTCCTTTTGTTCAAGGTTTGTCCTTAACTTTCGACTCTCTTTTTGAGATTGATCCTTTAATTTTAACTCTCAATTCACAATCAGTCCCTAACTTCTAATTCCTTCCTTTTGAGGTCGGTCCCTAACTTCAGACTATCTTTTTGAGATTAATCGTTAAATTTCAAATCTCATTTCAAAATCAGTCCCTAAATTTTGATTCCTTCTATTTGAGCTCGATCCCTAACTTCTGACTCTATATGTGACATTGATCCTTAAATTTTAATTCTTATTTCAGAATCAGTTTCTTTTCTTTCAAGGTTGTTCCCTTACTTTTGACTCCCTTTGTGTGATTGATCTTAAAATTTTAATTCTGATTTCATAATTATCTCTAATTTCTGATAGCTTTCTTTTGAGGTCGGTCTCGAACTTCAGACTCTCTTTTTGAGATTACTCTATAGATTTCACTTGTCGTTTTTGAATCAGTCTCTAACTTTTGATTCCTTTCTTTCAAGGTTGGTCCCTAACTTCCAACTCTCTTTTAGAGATTGATCCTTAAATTTTAATTCTCATTTCGGAATCAGTCCCTAACCTCTGATTCCTTCCTTTCGAGGTTAGTCCCTAACTTATGACTTGTTGACCTCACTTTTGGTTGAGGTCTAGTCTTCCTCTTTAATAACCTAAGGTCTAGCCATAGAACTTTCCTATTGACTATTCTTAGAAAACTAGAAAAGGAACCCTCACCATTAGAAGCCCTAAATTATTCCTTGCTCAACTTGAAGCTCCACATATTGGTCTTAACCTCTAGCACTTAGTAGGTGGGATCACTATGAGGGAGCTCAAGATGAGTTCCCATATGACTGTTAGAGCTTTGGGTTGGTCCTGGTGTTGGTCTAAAGCTAAGGCACTCTCCAGTATTTACCTCACCCATAACCACTCACAAGCAAAAACCAAATTTCTTGACTTTGATCCGTTGATACTTTTGGGATACTCATGTAGATGGTCCCCTAAACCTATGGCCCTAGGCTAGGATCTAGCTAAGACCAATACATAAAGGACCCAACTGGGGTTTCCATTGGTCTATAGCTTATTTTTGGTGGTTAATCCCCAATTTTACCAAAAATACCCAACTTAGCCTTTTTCCCCACAACTCCCCCAAATTACCTAGACACCCTTTGGACCCTAAATTTGGCCAAAATTCTTGAATTTACCGAAAATACCCAAATTTGTTCAACAATCATTTCAAACCTTTATAAAACAACCAAGTTACCTAAAATCACTAAAAAATTATCAAATTACCAAAATGTCCCTCAGCCCAAAATTCCAAAAAATTCCAATAAATCCCAAAAATTCTCAAAATATTTCAAATATTCCCAATTTCATTTTTCTCGGCTACCACATGACCGAATATATCACATGACCCAATTTATCCATTTTAACTTTTTTGACCAATACCCCTATAATTTTCCTTTAAAGGCCAAATTTTCCCAAATGTACCTCAAATGTCCATCAATTTGGCCTAATTTCACCCAATTTTATTCCTAAACTCAAATTCGCCTTCTATATGACCAATTTAAATCAAATCAAAGCCTAATTGTCCCATGATTTAAACCCAATTTTGATCTAAATCAAACTCCCAATTTTGGCCGCTTGACCTAATCTCACCAAATTGAACCTATAGCATACTCAATTGGCCTCAATTTCAATCATAAACTCTTTATAACATTTGTAAACATAAAATTTAATCTTTAAGTGTCCTTTTTGAAGCCTCAATTTCATTTAATTTCAACCTAAATCCAAAAATTCCTAAATTTACCCCAAATTAGCCATGTCTCAAAATTCTACCAAAATAATTGCCTTAGCCCCAAAATTTCCTTTTTATTCCTTCATGAAAAATATTTATCACGTCTCCCTTGATCATTTGAACCACTTAATTGAGCTAAATTCTAAGCCTAGCCCAATCTAGACCCAAGTCTAGCCTAACATGCTCAAATTGATCAAATTTCAATTGATCAAATTTCAAAAATCCTCCAAATTTACCCTCCAATTGAACTCAAAATCATTTCAACCTTCACCAAAAATCTTCATTACAATCATCAATCATCTACACAATTTTGGTCAACTGATTAAGCTCAAGGTCATGGCTAGCCAATCCCAAACCCAAGTTTTTGTCATTTGAACCCACATTAGACTCATGCACTAAAATTAGCCTAACTACCCCAAAGCCATCAAATTAATAACTCCACAACCATTAGTTGGACCCTAGTGACCAGTCTAAACTCCATAAAACCACCTAAGCTAAACCATGGACTAAATGTCCCCTAAATTAAAGGATTTGGTTTCCAAAATTGCTTAAGCTTAAGAGTTTTTTGCCAAAATAAAGCCCAACCCCATTTAATTGGTGTGACATATTCCTCTGAGGTTCCTGATTCCTCTAGTCACCTCCCCTAGCCTGGTTGGCTAGCCTAGTGGCCGGAAAACACCAAAACCATGAGCCACCTCCTCAAAATCAAACTCATTTCAATCCTAGAGGCCACCTCAACCAAATCAAATGTTAGAGTCTCTCTGCCCTCGTTCACCCCCTCATTGTCCATGGCCGCAAGCCTTAAGCCATTTTTATAAAAAGCTCACCTCCACGACCGTGGAGGGAGTGCTAAAAATTTTCTCAGAGAGACCCCTCCAAATTCATTTGGACTAAGTGAATCCAATAGAAAATAGTGGTGTCGAAACGAGGGAATCGTAGGATCCTAACCGATGTCGCTCTAATCAACTTTAACATGCCCCATAAAATTTAAAGAACTTCAACCATAGGGCCACCTAATTTCACATCATAATTTGACACCCTAAAAAACTTAAACTTGTCTCGGTAAGGAGCTTGGAGCTGGCATCGTGGGCAGTACATCCATCTTCAACAGTAAAATTTGTCTTCCTCAGCTAAAAAAATTTCCTTTCTTAGAACTAAAACAATCAAGCCATAGGACTTCGAGGTTCTTTGCTTATGCAACATAAATCCTCACCTCATCTTTAGGCCTTTGTATAGCCCTACTATACAATATAAGCCCTAACTCGTCTTAGGATTCTGAGGTTATCGTTCGTCACGACCTAAATCCTCACGTCCTCGAGGCTATTTGTGTGATCTTTTCACATGAATGTAAGCCCTAATTAATAAAATTGGTAGGATGAAATATTTAAATATTTCTCCTTAAAATTGAAGCCAAACCATAGGATGAACTGGGAAGTCACCGAGGTTCTCCTCCGGATCTATGACACCCCCTAGTTCTACCTCCTTTGGATTCCAAAACAAAATGTTCAAAATTTGAATCAATCCTTTTTCACACCACTTTATCCAATCTCATTGAAAAATCCTATCTTTTTGAAATTCTTAAAGATAATATTTCTTGATTTTTATCGAGAGTTTTCTTAGGTGACTTCAGTCATTTAAGATGTAATTAACTATAGGGG